>NC_044067.1:1080507-1095507 GCF_902167405.1 Gadus morhua | reverse complement strand
GAGGCACCACCCAGACCTGGTGGAGGCACCACCCAGACCTGGTGGAGGCACCACCCAGACCTGGTGGAGGCACCACCCAGACCTGGTTGAGGCAGCGCCCGCGGCCACAGCCAGATATCTGAGCCCAAGTCTGAAGCGGCCAACAAGTGTTCTCAGTTCCTCCAATAACATTCCTCCAGCGCGGAGAACAGGGAATTGAAAACAGCGAGAGCCTTACTGACGGGGTCACAGCGAGACTCACATTCCACCGCCCCACCACACGCACCACCGCCTGGCGCCTGCTGCTGAAGTATAGCGTAATAATGATATAGGACAATAAAGTATCATCTGGTGATGTTAATTCTCTGCTGCTGGAGGCCTGAAAATGAAGTTGGATAATAGTATTTACGACATGAATAAGAGGATTTATTATTTAACAGATTATTTGTCCTGAAATGGGATGAATTTTAAATTCTGCATTTTATTACGTGTTACATATTGGGCTGAACGTTTAAAGTCGCAATGTATAATATTTCAACTAATAATAATAACCTGGGCATGTTATCAATATATGACAGCCTTTAACGGACTCGTCACCATACGGTCAAGCCCCTCACTTTACTCGGTTTACAAGAATCTTACTCATATCGACACTACTAAACCTACTCACCTTAAACCCCTCCCAGTCACTCTAAACCCCTCCCACTCACCCTAAGCCCCTCCCATTCACCTTTCATCCCAGTTCAGGATGAATAATGTGTGAATAATACATCAACTAATAAATCTATGTCGTGTATACAATCTTCCAACTTCATTATCAGGCGTCCAGCAGCACAGAATTAATATTCTCCAAATGATACTTCTGAGCCGGCTACAAAGTATGAATCATTTCACTATCCACGCTGTTCTCGTAGGTCTAAATCCACGCCAGTACTTGACACGAGTTGCCTCTGAGGTAGTTCCCCCTGTGCTGAACAGTAAAGCGATGCCCTGCTCTAACCCCTCCCTCCTGAGCGTCTGGCTAACCCAGCGCTCCCTGGTTCCCTCCCCAGTCCTGCCCAAACCCCAGGTCAGCTACCGGACCACCTCCCCGGGCGTGGTCGAGGCCAACTGCAGCTGCGTGTCCCGCCCCCCCGCCGAGATCGTGTGGAACGTGGAGCGGGACAACCGCACCCTGGGGCCCCCGGTCAGCACCCAGACGGCCCAGGGCGACGGCACCACCCTGGTGGTCAGCACCCTCACCGTGAGGGCGGGGCTCCTGAAGGACGTGTCCATCAAGTGCCTGGTGCACCACAGGGGGCTGGAGTCCGCCATCGCCGTGGCCATGAACACCAAAAGTCAGTCTCCTCCTAACCCCTACCCTAGTCAGTCTCCTCCTAACTCCTACCCTAGTCAGTCTCCTCCTAACCTCTACCCTAGTCAGTCTCCTCCTAACCCCTACCCTAGTCAGTCTCCTCCTAACCCCTACCCTAGTCAGTCTCCTCTAGTCTTCTCTGGTCTCCTCTCGTCTCCTCTAGTCTTCTCTCGTCTCCTCTCGTCTCCTCTCGTCTCCTCTCGTCTCCTCTATTCTCCTCTGGTCTCCTCTGGTCTCCTCTAGTCTCCTCTCGTCTCCTCTAGTCTCCTCTAGTCTCCTCTATTCAGTTCGACCGAGGGAGTCGGGTCACTGTTGGTTTAAAGCTGCTGTAGGTAAAGTTGTAGGTAAAGTCCCAGAGCAGAAAAGAGTGGAAGTGAGCAACATTTTGAACTCAATAACTAAAAAATCTCTTGTCTTTCTCTGCTCCCTCCCTACGTGGCTCCACCATTGAGAGATGACCTGTGATTGACAGGCAAGACGGATTCCCAGGTCCAATCAGGAAAGAGACGCCCTGATTGTTCAGAAATTAACGCGGGATCCGTCTCAACAGCCGTCTCACAGCGCATCTCGCTCAGTAGCAGCTGACGGACTGCTCGGCCATTTCTAACCAATCACACTTCAACAACAGCTCTTCAGTCTTACCTACAGCGCCTATAACTCCAGTGGAGTGAACACGCTGGATGTGTTTCTGGGAACAGGGGCTGGGTGAAGCTACACATTACCCAAGAATGTGGAGCAGTGGGAAGGACTTCTGGATGCGTTTAGCAAGAGAAGGGCCAGAAATGCATAACTCTCACACTCAGCCTCCTAAAGGCCCCTCCCCAGACTCCTGTCACATCAGGCCCCCCCAGCCGTACGTCATATGATGTGGAGCGGCAGGTCCATAAGTTCACCTTGAGGTAACGGGTGACAGACTGATTATGTATAATCCACTTGGGTATCACGGGGCGTGAGTGTGCATACTTTAGATGCCGTTCAGATAATATATTATATCACCTCGACACAAATCCAATCTTCCCCAGCCCCTCCAGCCCCTCCTGCTGATGACCCATGCAGACGTTCACATGAATTCATGTGAAAAACGACGTCTTCGCTGATTTCTGTTCCTCTGTTTCTGTTTTGCTGTGGCCAGTTGGAACTGCTCTGGCCATCCTGATCTCAGTGACCACGGTGGCCGCGCTGCTGGTCATGTCTCTGTGCTTCTGCCTGTGGAAGTGCTTCCTGCACAAAGATGGAGAGGATGTGTGAGTGTCATCCTACTTTTACCTTCACCTCATCACAATGCTCTGGCTGTTCTGGTCTGTTCTGTCCTTCAACCTTAAACTTCCTCTGAGTTTACAGAAGCGCTGAGTAACAGACATGGCATCCATCTCAAACTACAATCCACCTCAAATCCATTTTTTAGTTTTGCTTTGGATAAGAATCCCATCAAAATGGAGCTGGTTTTGGTTTGGGGGATTATACAACGAAAGCTTCTTCCATCATCTCTCTGCCAGCTACAGCATGTGGTTCTCCCTGCCCTCAGTAGTCACACAGAACATCAGAGGGCTACAAGACTGAAACGGTATTTCTTTCTTTCCTGTGTCCAGCTGAATAATCTCTTGGATCACCTGATGGGAAGGACCTGCCCATGAGCCAATCACATCGATTCCAAAGGTTTCGCCGAATCACCCAAGTACTGCCTCACAGCCGCCTCTGGTACAATCCCACCGTGACCCATGACATTCAGCACCACCCCGGCCCGGGTGTGTTCAGAGCCGAGGGGAGCGGGTCTGGTCCCGGGTCGCTGGAGGACCTTCTCTGTCTTCTCAGCAGGGCGACGTCCTCCTGACTACCGGGTCCCAGGATAGAATATTAAATTCACCATCGCCGGTTTACGGTCTCCTAATTACTGGTAGTTTTGTCAAATAACAGCATCTGATCAGCTCAAATAATTGTTTATGTTTATCTCTTGCATTAGTTTTACATTTAGAGGCCCGTGTCATGTGATGTATTAGTTGAAGGGTGCTGACCAATGGGATGTGTCCTTCATCTTTCTCCGCCGTCGGTGTGTGAATGTGTGTATGAATGGGTGATTGTGAGGCAATATTGTAAAGCGCTTTGGGTGGCCACTGGTTGCAGTGAAAGCGCTATATAAATGCAGTCCATTTACCATTTCCCAGTACTTTGTGTTGTGTGTGGCGGTGCTTCGTGAGTCTGTGCCTGTCTTGTATTTTCTATAGTAATGAAATGTTAGACTCCCTGGGGACGGGACCATGTCCAGCATGGCTTGAATCATTTGCCATTGCAATGCTGAGGCCATATTGGTGGGTTGATGGCGTATACTAGCCTTGCGCTGTTTGTTTGCATGTGCGTGCGTGTGCGCATGTGCGTGCGCATGTGCGTGTGTGTTGACTGAACAAAGCTGCCCTTGTTTCAACAGAGCATGTCTTGTTACTGTCACCAGAGATGTCTTCTCTCAGATTCACCTGTTGTGGTGCACTTGAGAAACTGTGAACTCATATATAATCTATACTTATAAATTACTCTGGGCCACAAACACTTTGTAATTAGGGTGATAAACCTATTTCGATTTTATTTTCTGGTATTTATAGACAAGCTTTGGAAGGTTATCGCTAAAGTCCTCTTCTACCTAAAAGCTTTCTAAACATCTTCTGAGTCTTACCGCCACACAGCTTATTTTATGTTGGATTCAACCATTTATTTTAGTTTATGTCGTAATGTTACCTTGTACAAACGTGACGCAAAAGGTTTTATCCTTTAAAAACAAAGACTGAACGACCACTTGTGTGACACACACACATTAAAGGTATTTAAAATCAGCTTGTGTCAATACAGTACACATTCCTTCTTGTTTTCTTTCTTTGTCCCAAATCCTAAACAGGCTAACATAAGGTTAGCCGATCGCTCCAGGAACACAGGAGGAGGAAAGATGAGTTCTGTGGAATCCTTGTTTCATCTCCAGTTGTGCCGTCCAGATGCTTCTTAGTCCTCTGGCCTTTGATTCGTTTGAGTGAACTCGCAGGCACACTCATCCGTCTTCATCACTCTCAGAAGAAGCCTTGGTCTCCCTAGCATGCCTTCGCTGCCCGCAGGGAGCAGGTGATTGGCTGCAGATGATCCACAAACACGCGCTGCTGTGCCGTTATCACAGCCTTTCAGAGCTACTCCTCCTGTTGGCTCGACCACTTGCTATGAAATATATGTGTCGATAACTTGATTTATTGATGCTACCATGAGGTCCTTTTCCCTTACATGTTTTGCTTGAGAATATATAAACTGCCTGAAGTTAAATTCCTTCCTAATCCAAATGTGTGTATTTTAAACATTGATCCTTCATCGAACACTCATTCACAGCCTGCCTGTTCTTTAACACGATTTATATTCCATCGCACTCTGACAAACGTCTACACAAACACACCCACACATGTGCACACACACAGACACACAAAAAACACACACGTACACACACTGGATGACCTCAGGGCTGATAGAATCAGGCATGCCTCCCACAATGCCCCCGCTAGTCCCCATGCGCTCCATCTCTGTTATTTCAACCCGTCCTTTGTCTACTGTGTGTGTGTGTGTGTGTGTGTGTGTGTGTGCGTGTGCGTGTGCGTGTGCGTGTGTGTGTGCACAGCGACTCCCTAGACATGTCCGCCTGTGTGTTTGTGTTGGTTTTGCGGTGGTCTGTAACAGAGGCTGTAACGTATGATTTTGTGAATCATAATAATAATTTACTCCAGTGCTCATCATTCACACGGCCTTCCGCACGACCTCATCTTGCATTCTGAGGGCGTAGTGTCACATGACATTCAAATTGTGACATTAGGAAAAGCGCATTATTCAGGAGGGAAGCTTTGACATTTCTGCACGAGTGAATGCCATTGTTAGATGAAAAGAGGCTATTGTTTCCAACTTTGACTTTGATCAAAATAAAATTATATATATAATCTTTCTTCTGATCTAACAAAGAGTTATGCTTTCGAGAGGACAACTTCTGATGGGATGATCGGAGCCCTTCACTAGTTCAAGGGGCTGGACGTGTTAAAGTCCCTCTCTGCCCACCCTGTCTTCCGAGCTGATCTACTGCGGGGCGGTCTGGGGAAAGACCTGCCCACAGAGCGTCCGTCTGGCGTCTGGATGTGTCTTAAATGTGAGCATCATGGATGAGTAATGAAGTGGACCGTCTCCGTTTAGGACTTGAACGTGTCCAGGGAAACGACATCTTGGTCCATTTAACGTCTCAGTATTCGCTTAATCTGCGCCAGAGGTCCGCTGGAGGAACAAAGGCTTAGCGGAATAATAAGAGACCTTATTCAGAGCCCCCGCCACATTAAGGAAATAAGTTAGAAGTTAAATAAGAATTTAAATAGCCTTTTTTAGCAGTTACAAAGTGTTTTACAAAGACAAAGAAAAAGGAAACCACCGACACAGAGCACATACAAAGGAAATACATTCAACCGTACAAAGAAAAACGCATCACACCCGAACACAGAAAGAAAGATCTTCAGCAGCCCGGAGCCCACCACAATGCAATGATGTGCAGATCCAGTTAAGTGGCAAACTCAAAGTGATACGCAATATTGAGGTACCTAGGTTACAAAAAGGTTTGTAAGTAAGAATATAGTATCTGCCTGGGAGCCCAACTCTGTGGGCCCCTGATTGGATGTTTGCCCCTTCATGATTTCCTCTGACAGCCAAAACGCAAGACCAGATATGACTATGGAAAGACACTACAGAATGACATTCATTGAGGTTTTCCAGAACAAGGACTGGTAACTTGGAATAAGCACTGACTTACTCAGTCCCAGCGCTGATGATGGTCTTGATTGAAGCGTCGTGGTGAAGTCCGCCCCCCAGTGGTGGTCCTTCAAATCGCACTTGGACCTGTGATTGTAATGATGCGTCTCAGTTATCAGGGTTCACTACATGCCCTGGAGCCTTCACCTGGTGTACTCTGACTGAGTCTACTCAGTTAAGTGAGAATTATGTTGAAGAAATATTGAGTGGGACATCATTTCAAAAGCCCTGTAAACACTCAACCTCCCAAATATGTTTATACCATTTATGTTAGTCAAACATAAGTAACCTAATGAAACTTTAGTTACATTGATTGTGTGTAAAATGGATGATTTATTTTGAAAACAGACTTCATGATGAGTGTGTGTTCTGTCTAACTGCTATAGCGCCATATGTGGTCTCACTGTGCTTCGTGTATCAGACTGTACAACAGCGTCCCCAAGTGCTGGACCTGGAACATATGCACTTTTCTGGAAATGGGGTCTTGGTATAAAATTCGATTTTGTTAGCTCAATGCTCTTTGGGCACTTGCACACTAGACTCCTATAAACGTTAAAGTGCTCTTATTTTAGCACCAGGAGTGCGATAAACCGCTAAAAGCAGTTTTAAAGAAAGGCAAGGGTAAAAGACAACGTTATTTTGTGAACGAGTGAAGGAACTACTCAGCCAGTCTGCTAAACTCACCACAACCCAGTAGTCTTTTCTTTGATAATGGCCCTGACAGAAAACAAAAGGTGGGCCTTACAAACACTCAAGTACGAGGCCTGACTTTTACTGGTCCTAAACCATTTGGACACTGGTCCTCATCTCTACCAGAGGGCCGCCCTGGCGGTTCTGTGCTCAACGGTCGAGTTCAGCGGCAGCAGTAATCAACGGCATGACTTTCGCGCCGGCGGTAAAGGTTTCCATTGTAACAGCGAGCTCCACCAATCAAGGACGTTGTGTTAAACTTTCGGATTGTGGGTAGTGTAGTGCTTTTAAATGACATCTGATAAAACACATTTCTTGAAACATTTCTTTATCTTTTGGTTTTTACAGGAGCATAGGCTTTTACACTCTCATGGCTCGTGGTAAGTATAACCTGGATGGTTACGACATAATGGCTTTTAATCAAAACCTCTATGCCGAATATGAATGGTTGTGTGCGTAGTGCGTTTGCGTATGAGCTCGCTAATGATAGCTTTAGGACATTTTATATTTTATAACATATTATCCTCACAATTTTAATTTTGCTTAAATCTAACCTACATTGCCTTCAAGTTATAATAAATCTAGAGGGCAGAAGGGCAACCAAGGAATGAGGGCAGACTCAATCTTTGTATAAATAAATGAAGTTTTTTTTAATGAAACGACAGGGTAGTAAACGGTCGGTCAGCCATCTGTTAAAGCGAGGATACAAAAATGTATATTGACCAAGGCAAACAATGTTGCTAACATTTATTGTCATTTTTTAACAATGTGTCCTACGGCCTGCAGTCATTTTGACCCTCTGTGGACGGTAGCCATAATGGCAGACAGTGCTATAGTAGCCAAACATGCTAAGCATACACAGTTTACCTTAGAGAGAGAAACGAGAGATATAACTTATTCAAGTACCACAAAACGTGTATTACATTGGCCAATTGCCAACTCATGCTACTGGAGTTAAATATAATAATGAATGCCCATTGAACACGAAAAAGTTAAACAACTTTAAAAGTATATTTCTTAGGTGTGGATAGAAAAGTGTAAAGAGAAGTCGATCCCAAATGCACTAGCTATTTGTGTCCCAGCCAGCACCGTTTTAACATAAAGTCGTCCAGCGCAGACCTACTTCTCATCTAAACTATGCCCCCTGACATTCAGTTGGGTGATTATTTTTGCCTCTTTATTCATTAATTAGCCTTTCCCTCTGTGGAGGAATAATATTCTCCTTATTTGAATGCCCATGGGGTCCCGGGAAGGGAAAGAGGGCCATTACTAAAAGTGAATTACTAAGGGAGGAAAAGTCAACCGTGCCACCATCACCCTGGAGGCTGGCTGAAGGTCCTGTCTGCACTGCTGATTCTCCAGGGCTGTTGAGCAGCAATACGGACATACGTACCACTCCTCAGATATATGGAAGGGATAATGTACAGGGAGCCGGTCATTATTCACACTAAGGACCGGTCTGCCTCAGCATTCTGTAATTGAATCGTCACAATTGAGTACTCAATCGAGTGTAATAAAAGATCACATAGTATAATAGGAAGCTATTAGTGGGTCACTAGTGACACAAATGGCATAACTAATCACAAGTGGTTTACTAGAGACAAGAAGGGTGTAACTATTCACTAATGGGTCACTAGTGACAAGGAGTTCCGTTTCACATTGAGTCGACAGCACGAGCCGCTCCCCCAAGGCAACGCCAGACCATAATAACCCCTGTCTGCATGTCTACAGTATGTAGTAGGTGTTGCCTCTCTGAAGGCTGCCAACTTTACTGATTCTGTCTCCATCACCTCCACCCTCTTTCATCCACCCTTTGTGGTGCAGCCGAAGCCTCCAGCCTTACCCTGCCTCTGCCCTGGCCTCCAGCAGCCTCCAGCCTTACCCTGCCTCTCCCCTGGCCTCCAGCAGCCTCCAGCCTTACCCTGCCTCTCCCCTGGCCTCCAGCAGCACCAGCCTTACCCTGCCTCTCCCCTGGCCTCCAGCAGCCTCCAGCCTTACCCTGGCCTCCAGCAGCCTCCAGCAGCCTCCAGCCTTACCCTGCCTCTCCCCTGGCCTCCAGCAGCACCAGCCTTACCCTGCCTCTCCCCTGGCCTCCAGCAGCCTCCAGCCTTACCCTGCCTCTCCCCTGGCCTCCAGCAGCCTCCAGCCTTACCCTGGCCTCCAGCAGCCTCCAGCCTTACCCTGCCTCTCCCCTGGCCTCCAGCAGCCTCCAGCCTTACCCTGCCTCTCCCCTGGCCTCCAGCAGCCTCCAGCCTTACCCTGCCTCTCCCCTGGCCTCCAGCAGCCTCCAGCCTTACCCTGCCTCTCCCCTGGCCTCCAGCCTCCCCTCCAGCCTCCCCTGGCCTCCTGCCTCTCCCCTGGCCTCCAGCAGCCTCCAGCCTTACCCTGCCTCTCCCCTGGCCTCCAGCAGCCTCCAGCCTTACCCTGCCTCTCCCCTGGCCTCCAGCAGCACCAGCCTTACCCTGCCTCTCCACTGGCCTCCAGCCTCCCCTCCAGCCTCCCCTGGCCTCCTGCCTCTCCCCTGGCCTCCAGCAGCAGCAGCGCTGCCTGTCTACCCCACAACCTCCTCCCCCCTCACGGCCTCGTACTGCTGGCTCGATGACTTCCATCTCAAGGCTGTCCAGTAGGTCTGAAGATAACCGCAGAGAATAACATGCTGTGTTCCCAATGTGTTCTGGGTGCTGGTGTTTGACGTGAAGGAGAACCCATCCCTTGGACACACATGCACACACACTCACACACTCAAACACACACACACACACACGCACACACACGCACGCACGCACGCACGCACGCACGCACGCACGCACGCAGGCACACACACACACACACACACACACACACACACACACACACACACACTCACACACACACACACACACACACACACACACTCACAGGAGAGGAGCTGGATAAACACCAGCCGAGGGGGAGGACTTGAAGAGACGAGACATTACCATACTGAAGGGCACGAATCAAATATCGAGATTATATACAAAATATATTGATTATGTACAGTGATCGATATCCCCCCCATAAAAAGGGCTGTGAAGCAGCTCTAAAAGGAAATCTTAAAGTACTTCATGAGATGATTACATGAAAGATTTCACATACGGAAATAATTCATGTTGAAATACCAGCCCCCGAGTTCTCATGTGATTTGTCTGAATAAATGAATATTGAGGAGGGACATAAGCGATCATCTTGGCTTATCCGATGATACACCAGGGATGGAACGATGGTCTAATGCTGTCAGGCTAATGATCAGAATAATTCCACCTTCCAGCATAATATGGACTCACTTTGCACGTCCGATTGGCTGTGAAGTCATTAGGGTGCCAGGCATGACGTCCACGACGTGAAAGTCTCACAGTGTTGTTAAGAGATGTCAGGTTATCCGTCTAGAACTGCCCGGGTGTCTTGTTTTGAAGGAGAAACTGAGTGAGTGGACTTTCTTAATCAAACAGGAATTAAAAAACGTGAATATACATTTGAGTGCTTATAAGGATCACAATGATACGTTTTTGTTGTTTTGTTTGCAACACATTCAGAATTAGCAGATGGCTGGGCCGTGAGGTTTCTGCTGTGGGCTGCAACGGCTCTTCTCTTCTCATGTGAGTTTAGATGTGTTTTTAAGATCAATCGAGACCATTTTAATGTTACATGCTGTATTTCTGTCATCTTTATTATCTCTGTTTGGTTGCTCACCATGTGTTTACCCACCACGTGTCCTCAGGGCTTGGCCGTACACAGACAGCGCCTGGACCTCAATGCAGGAAGGACAAGACCCTTCAGGGCTCAAGACAGTTTATTATGTGGACGTGGAGTCATGTTTAACTGGCTGGCATCGGTGCCAACAAATCAACTATTACTGGCGCTGCATGTCACGCTTCAAACCTGGGCTGTCTCAAACATTAGTGGATGTCTGCCATTTAAATTAATCAACTTTTGAATTGGATAGAACACATGTTTTATTGGCATAAACTCCTAAACATAAAGCCTTTCAGAACAACATTCAATCGGGGTAATGTAGAGTTTTCCCGGCCACAAGTCCCTTGGATAAAATAATTACTGAAATATCCGCCAATTAACTAAAGATGTGAATTCATCACGCGAGACATCAAGACATAAACAGCAGGAAACCAGAGACAGACATGTCCTCAATATCAACTCACGCTCAGGCAGGCAGTCGAGGAAAGGGGAAAATGCAGCCTCTTGGGCCAGCAGGGGGTGCTGTAATGGCCTTTTTTAATCCCCTCTTAACAACAGAACAACACAACATTGTGTGCAAGCGTCTGCGGGGAAGTTTTCCAAATACCAGGTTAATGAGCGAATGTCCTCACTAATGGCCGCCTCTAGGGTTCTGCGTCGTGCCGTCATGATTCAATGTTCTCTGTTTTCTGATGACTCAGGAGGTACTAATGTAGGAGGAAACAGTGTTTATGTGGGCTGGGCCCTTCGGGGGAGCGAGTGGGTCTGCAGAGAGCACCCACGCGTTCTCCTCCCTGCTAGGATCGCGGCCCCCTGCAGTCTCCGCATGAGTCTGCGTTCTTATCTCCACGCTCCTCCATCCAGACCCCTGCCCGTGGGCGTCTCTTCAGGCTCTGCTCTCAGGGCCTCTCAGCCTCCCAGAAATCCCAGAAAACCAGGCTCATCTGAGGGGGAAACTGCCAGAAACCTCCCATACTGCAGCTCATCATAGCTCCACTCTGGGGCCTGCAGATGGCCCGTGTTGGTACACGGATGAGGCACCTGCTCCATGAACACATGAGAATGCCAATTCAAACGTAGTGCCTGTTTGCACGTGGGTTGTCTTCTGAGAGGATCTGGTCTGCTGCCCCCGCAACAGAATACACACATGGCCAGCATTCAGTGAGATGGGAGAGGTATTATAAATTAAAAGCAAGAACACATTTCTCTGAGGCCGATCAATAAGGTGTGAAATACCAAAACACAAACACACTCAACTCTCAACACACTCCTCAGACACACTCACTCCTCTCTCCTCAAACACACTCACTCCTTATCTCCTCTCCTCATCGCCTCTCCTCGTCTCATCTCCTCGTCTCCTCTCCTCATGACGAGAGACCAGTGTTTTGTTCATCATGTGATCTGAAACTAAATATAGGAAGCCAACGTTTCATTACATTTCTTTAGCATTTGATGCAAATGAAGCACAGGCAGAAACCAATGGCTCACCTGAACCCCTGTCAGGTGACCCTCACACCTGAGACCCCGCTAGGACCAGGGCAGAGGAGATGATACGCAGCTCGTGGACGAGGGCTTCTGTCTCCTGTGCCTTTAAAAAAGATGATCATGAAGCGAGCTGATTGGCTGCAACAATGTCTAATGAATTGATTACATTGTTGATTCAATTTCCATTCACACACTGCCAATTTGTGTGTGTGTGTGTGTGTGTGTGTGCGTGCGTGCGTGCGTGCGTGCGTGCGTGCGTGCGTGCGTGCGTGCGTGTGTGTGTGTGTGCGTGTGTAAGGTGCCCGCACCAAAGCTCTGGCAAACGGAAGACAAATGAAAATTCAGTGGTGCTGTAAAACACGATTTGCATTTCAAGCAGATTCATTAAAGTCTCGATGTGTAGAGTCCGGCCCCTCCCCCTCCCAGCCCAGCCAGCAGGCAGAGCCGTCAGCATGAACAACTCAACAGGGTTCTGTCCACCCTGCCTGGCTGTGAACTGGGTGATTGGAGGAGGTGGAGCAGGTCGGCTGGTAACCGGAAGGTTGCTGGTTCAAGTGTGGAGGTGTCCCTGAGCGAGACGCCTCACCCTAACTGCTCCCGACGAGCTGGCGGTCCCCTTGCATGGGTCACACCACCGTCGGTGGGTGAAAGTGTGCATTAATGGGTGAATGTGAGGCATCACTACCACCCCCGCCCCAACACCGAGCCCCATCGTCCCCATCACCCCTGCTCCATCTCCCTGTTCTGTTTTGTGGGGGCTCTAGACGGGGTCCATGATGCAGGTCATCTCTTCCTCCATTCTACCCAGCAGCATGCAGAGAAGAGGAGAGAAGGTCAGGCGTCTGGTGAAGAATTTATTAAAGTATTTTTTTTCTTTATTTGTCTGAGTTACTGCATATGCGCCTATGCAGGTAATCACCATGCTACAAGGTACTGAATGCTAACAGGGTTTATTTACACCGAAAGACCAACGCGGACAGAATAAGAATCCCTCTCACACACACACCCAAACACGCGTACACACACACACACGCACACACACACACAAATGCACACAAAGGCAAACCCGCGCACACACAAACAAACAATGCAAACACTCACACGACATGCATACACAAAAGCTAACAAACATGAGTGCACAGACACACACACTCACACAAACGTGCACACACACCAAGCCCTGGAGGATGTAGTCGCTGCATCTACTTAAAAGGTATATTTCCTTTGAGGGCTTATAGATTCATGCATAAATGATGGCTTTACAGTAGGAGCTTTCCTGGGTTTTATTCAGAATTCAAGGTTTGCGTGCAGTGGCAGATAGGCTGCAAGGACACAGCCAGTATGCTGCTAATCAGGTGTAATTACCCTGATCTAGGACACACACACACACACACACACACACACACACACACACACACACACACACACACACACACACACACTGAGGGGTGTTATAATGCATAAAGCATACACATGGACAGAGGGAGGGAGAGAGAGAGAGAGACACACACACATACACACAGGGGTTTATAAACCCTACACATCGCAAAATGTGACAGACATATGTGAGAATAAATCAATCGAATGCACGTTATAACTTGATTGGAATATATTAATTATTATATCAATTTATTTATATATGCATATATTTAGTTAAGTTGCTTCTGTTACAATACAAACTCGGAGGCTCGACTCTGTAAACAGTGAGCGGAGTCGGTGAGGACTACAGCTCTGTAGTTCTACAGAGCTAGAGCCGAGCTCATTAACGACCCGCTTCAGCCTCATCACACACGGAGAAAGCCCGATCCTCCAGCTCACCTCCTCCTGTTCCTCCTCCGGTTCCTCCTACTCGAGGTGGAGCCGTCCCTCCCGCTACAGACCTTCTCATTGGCCACGTCACGTCGGAGGGGGAGAAGCGAAGAGCAGGCATTCCTCAGCGCCTCAGACCTCCACCACACCGACACCACCTCTCCTCCGCTCAGGAACACCACCCTCTTACCGCTATCAACATGGTAAGGAACCAGCGCCGGGTCCGGGGGATACCTCACGCTTTGTTTGGCCATGTTCCTGGGTTATCTTAAATGTTGGTTTTCCACGCAGTTGAACGTAATGAACTTTGGTGTCTCTGACCGAACCCTCTCCCTCGTCCAGATGTTCCGGAGCGCCGCTGCTCTCGTGCTCCTCTCCCTGGCGCTCTCCACTGCGGAGGTAAGTTTTGTTAAACGTCACTTTATGTATAAACGGACCTTTGGATGGTAATTCGTTGAAGGACTGCTGGTGAAAATCGCTGATCGCGTTCAGTAGGTATGGTTTTCTGGTCTCCATGGCCGAACCTAAACTAGTCCGCCTGACCTCACCTCTGGATCCGTCCGTCCGTCTGCTGGGCTGATGAGACGGAGTTATTACCCATGGGTTCGGTTTATTAAGATCAGTTCAACCCAATCATTTCATCCTCAACATGAAATTAATTCAGACCATAAACTTACCTGATAGACGTCACCCACCGCTACTGAGTAAGTAGCCCTGACTGCATAGCTGCTCGGTGACATCACGACAGGAAACCCAAAGGAGAGAAGGTTCACTGCTACATGTTTATATGCATGTGACGTGATGTCAATTCAAGATGTCACATGTTGACTCTAACTTAACTTTGACCTCCACAGCTAAAAACCCAACAAAAAAAGCAGTCCAAATTAATTTTTTGACAGGATCAAAATTATTATAGGCAGCTGCGATGGGATGGGAGGAGGGGTTTAATGTGTAATACAAGCTGTGTGTGTGTGTGTGTGTGTGTGTGTGTGTGTGTGTGTGTGTGTGTGTGCGTGTGTGCGTGCGCGTGCGCGTGTGCGTGTGTGTGTGTGTGTGTGTGTTTGAGGGGTGGTCTATGCTAAGCTCTAAGCAAAGTTCCCACAAAACGAATGTAATTGCCGACCAATCAGACACACACACATACACACACACACACACACACAAATACA
>NC_044067.1:1033007-1063007 GCF_902167405.1 Gadus morhua | reverse complement strand
TAGCAATGACATGGTCTGTCAACAAATTACAGAACAAACAGTCAAAGCGTAAATGTGAATCTTGTCCAGTCTCTTGCAATCAATCTCCCACATACACTAAGGTGTAACTTTAACCATAGTTTACATCAGAACATCCCTCCAGAGTACATTGTTATATTGACAACATGACTAAGCAATTTGACTGTCTTCTCCGTACACAATGACACAAGGACTTGTCATTCCGATGGCACTGACATGTTCATTGACACAGATATTTACTTTTGAGAAACAAACTAAGGATTTTGAGCAGGAGACAGGCTTTTGCAGGAAATCCATGGTGTTTTGCTATTTGTACGAATTGTCCTGAGAAATGCACTTACTGTTTTGCAAATTTCAATTCTGATCTGAGAAATGTACCAAAGCGACTGAGAAAAACTGTGATAGCTTTCTGTTTGATACCAAAGTCCTCTATCGTGACCCTTGGCCTACAAGTGTTCTGCTGCAGAGCAAACAGATGAATCCGTCGTAACACTGACCGGGGCTATTTTAAGCCCTGCTCCGTCTGCCGCTGAACCCAATCCGTCAGGGCCCCTCTGAGACGGAGGACAACACAGGGCCCAGGGCCAGACGACACGGGGCCTGTTGTAGTGCCTGGGGTCTGTAGAGGCCCCCAGCGGGCCCCTAGTGCCTGTTAACACGAGCCTCCCTCTCTGCAGGAGCCTGTGTGTGGACGCCCTCATCGAGCTCTCAGACGACAACGCCGACTGGAAGCTCAGCTTCGACGAGTTCCTCAACTGCCTGAAGCCCGGCTTCAACCCGCCAGAGAAAAGTACGGTCACATCAGGGACCCGGCTAACATCAGGGTAACATCAGGGTAACATCAGAGTAACATCAGGGTAACATCAGGGTAACATCAGCATAACATCAGCATAACATCAGGGTAACATCAGGGTAACATCAGCATAACATCAGGGTAACATCAGGGTAACATCAGGGTAACATCAGAGTAACATCAGGGTAACATCAGGGTAACATCAGCATAACATCAGGGTAACATCAGGGTAACATCAGCATAACATCAGGGTAACATCAGGGTAAAATCAGAGTCACATCAGGGTAACATCAGGGGCCCAGCTAACATCAGGGTAACATCAGGGTAACATCAGCATAACATCAGGGGCCCAGCTAACATCAGGGTAACATCTGGGTAACATCAGCATAACATCAGGGTAACATCAGGGTAACATCAGCATAACATCAGGGGCCCAGCTAACATCAGGGTAACATCAGGGTAACATCAGAGTAACATCAGGGTAACATCAGGGTAACATCAGGGTAACATCAGGGTAAAATCAGGGGCCCGGTATATATATATATAATGTTGTATATATAAGAAACAATGGTAAATGTTTTAATGGTTTTATGAAGGTCCTGTGTTTAAAAACAGATGACCTCATGCTCTTATAGCTGCTAGCGTTAGGGTTAGAGAGAGGGTTGCTACTGATTACTTCTGTGTGTACTGCTACCGGGACGTTGACGAGGCAGGCAGACGATGACCGGGGTAAAACCAGGCGGTCAGCAAAACAATCAGACTCACAATGGCCCACGGCCACGCCCCCACTGCCCGTCTACCGGGGCCACGCCTTCTACTGCTCCACGCCGACGTCTGGGGAAAGGATCTGGGGGGGGGCGGGATCTAGGGAAAGCTTCAGGAATCTGGGGGAAAGTTCACCGCTCAGCGAGGCTGCAGCCTGCTGGCCAAGCATTCAGCAGGATGGAATGTTGCTCAGAACCACACAACCTACCAAACTCCCACACACACACACACACACACACACACACACACACACACACACACACACACACACACACTCATACGCTCATATACTCCCACACACTCAAACACAACCAAACACACTCCGACACACTCATACAAACACAACCTTTGTTAACTCTTTTGTGTGTGTTCATGTATGCGTGTGCATGTGTGCGTGCGTGTGTGTGTCTGTGTCTGTGCGTGTGCATGTGTGCGTGCGTGTGTGTGTGTATGTGTGTGTGTGCCCCCCCTCAGAGTGCGCCCTGGAGGATGAGACCTACGAGGACGGGGCCGAGACGCAGGTGGAGTGCAACCGCTGCGTGTGCGCCTGCGGGAACTGGGTGTGCACCGCCATGACCTGCGCCGGTACGACGCCCCCACCCCCTGACCCTACCCGTACCCCCTGGCCCTACCCGTACCCCCTGACCCTACCCGTACCCCCTGACCCTACCCGTACCCCCTGTCCCTACCCCCTGACCCTACCCGTACCTCCTGTCCCTACCCCCTGACCCTACCCGTACCCCCTGGCCCTACCCGTACCCCCTGACCCTACCCGTACCCCCTGACCCTACCCGTACCCCCTGGCCCTACCCGTACCCCCTGACCCTACCCGTACCCCCTGACCCTACCCGTACCCCCTGACCCTACCCGTACCCCCTGTCCCTACCCCTACCCCCTGGCCCTACCCGTACCCCCTGACCCTACCCGTACCCCCTGACCCTACCCGTACCCCCTGGCCCTACCCGTACCCCCTGGCCCTACCCGTACCCCCTGACCCTACCCGTACCCCCTTGCCCTACCCGTACCCCCTGGCCCTACCCGTACCCCCTGGTCTCGTTTCAGCAGAGCCCCCAGAGCAGGGCCTTTGGGACCCGGCTGACCCCGGCTGACCCCGGGCTCTGTGTTTATCTCCCTGCAGACAAGACGGCGTTGGTGGACGAGTCGGCTGACGCGGGCGCTGAGGTCACCGAGGAGGAGTGGAACCGCCGCGTCGCAGAGCTCAACAAACACCAGGTGGGTCGCCTGGCTCCTCCCCCTGGCTCCTCCCCCTGGCTCCTCCCCCCCCCCCTCCCTCTCATGGTGTAAAGCTCAGCTGATAGCAGAAATAATAGTATAATTATAATAACAATAATATTATGTTAATGCTATAACTGTTTTCAGGCCATGTGGTCGTTTTAAAGGTTTCAAACAAAGGTAACTTAGTCGTATCGACTATGCTATGAGCAATACCAAAAATAGCCTTTATTATTTAAGGTGATGGTTTTTCTTTAAGATAAGGGTTGTGAAACGGGTTCTCTTCTGACTTTCTCTCTCGTCCATTGGTCAGCTCTTCCCACCGCCACAATACAAATCAGTACATTTCTGGAATCTTTCTAGTCCATTTGATTCTAAAACCTATTTATACGCACAATGCAGTTATGGAACCTGTCCAGTGTCCAGAAAGAAAATCAAGTTCTAGAGCCAGTAAAGAATCCTTTCACACCGACCATCCAATCATGGGTCATCGAGTGCCCTCCCTGGTAAACGCTTGTCCCATTTACATATTGCCAGTGGTTGTGTTTGCTGTGACTGGCTGAAAGCCAAACTGGTGAGTGGGTGAGTGAGGGCAGGAGCTGTAATCCAGTTTCAGGCAGTTCTAAAAATCTAATAACAGTTGTCCAAACAAAAACACTTTGATCCCTCTGAGTCCAAGTTTCATTCGATTCGATTCCAAACTATCTGTGTGTGTTGACCGAGAACTTTTCAATGAAACAGCTTTACACGTGATGCTATGAGTTCAGGCTTAGACTTCAGTCTGGGCATGGGTTCAAAACACAAAACACAAATAGCCTGGGTCAACGGACACGATTACATTCCGATGTCCGACTCATTCGGGTTGTGGATCATGACGTTCCTTGTGTTTGAAACAGGAAACCGTTGAGAAGATGAAGGCCAGCACCAAGGAGGTCTGAAAACAGGAAGGAGGAGATGACATCACTTCCTCTCCACTTGAAGATGTCTCTTTAGGGCCCTGTGGTTTCAATGATTTATTTGTTTCATGATTCTTTCCTGTGTTAATTATTATGCTTTTTTATATGTGTGTGTCTTTGTCTTTGTGTCAAAGTTTGTTAGATTCTGGGGGCAACCTTGAGTATTATGCTAGCAGGTCCTTGTTTCCCAGTGGCCTACCTACTGGTTTGATCCCAGTACTAAGATCTCCACCCACTACACACGGGGGATAGTCTTCACAGAGAAGTCCTTTGTATTATTGTGTGAGTGATCACGTGATGGATCAGAGCAGGACTGAACACTGAGATCGGTTTGGATCACACGGGATCAGAAAGGGTTCCATCTTGACATTCCGACCAGATCGGCTCGTCTTCTGGGCCCCGGGGGGGGGCCCCGGGGGGGCGGGGTCCGGTCCGCCGGGGTCCTGTCCGCCGGGGTCGGCCCTTCCATCGGACACTACATGACCGATGCACTTCTTCGTATTATTGTATCCTATCTCCTCGCGCCTTTTTAACGTGCGTTTACATTTCCACGGCCCGTTATAAGCTGGTATCGTACAGTTTTCTACCGCCGACACGATCAACTCATATATATCACATGTTATATATCCTACGTTAATCTCTCGACATGTTAATGAAACGCTCCTCTGTTATGCTCCTCAGCACTCTCTCTCTCTCCCTCTCTCTCTCTCTCTCTCTGTCTCTCTCTCTCTCTCCCTCTCACTCTGTCTCTCCCTCTCACTCTGTCTCTCTCTCTCTCTCTCTCCCTCTCACTCTGTCTCTCCCTCTCTCTCTCTCTCTCTCTCTCTCTCTCTCTCTCTCTCTCTCTCTCTCTCTCTCTCTCTCTCTCTCTCTCTCTCTCTCTCTCTCTCTCTCTCTCTCTCTCTCTCTCTCTCTCTCTCTATCTCTCTCTCCCTCTCACTCTGTCTCTCTCTCTCACTCTCTCTCTCTATATATCTTTCTATCTGTCTCGCCTGTCTCTCTCTGTGTCTCTCCCTCTGTGGTGCTCTTCCATGTGTAGATATCTGTTGGCTAAGTCAGAAGAAGCTTCCAGGGCAGGCCGTCTGATTCAGATAACACGTGTAGAACGGGGGGAGAGGCGAAACCAAAGCTGTTGTTGCGAGTGTTTAATGAAATGTAACAGAATCTCTTCCAGATGAACCATCACTCTGGACCCAGCAACAACACTATACCTGTACTCTGAGAATCACTTACAGAAGGACTAGCCTGACTGTTGACTAAAGTTACTTAGACGCATCAAATACTAAGTGCAGATATGGTGTGTGTGTGTGTGTGTGTGTGTGTGTGTGTGTGTGTGTGTGTGTGTGTGTGTGTGTGTGTGTGTGTGTGTGTGTGTGTGTGTGTGTGTGTGTGTGTGTGTGTGTGTGTGTGCGTGTATGTGTGTGAGATGGTGACCGAGTGTGAGTGTGTGTGCAGTGCTGAGGGTAGTATTTTGATTCGCGGTTGTGGGTCACGATGCCACAGCGATATTGAAGAGCTGTGAGGAACGCAGTGCCTTAGACCGCTGTTCGGTCACTAACCACAACCAGGAACGCGTGTTTGGCAGAAGGCTGGTACGAGACCCAATGCTTGGCGATTCTACGCCCGTCCCATGTTTGTTTGACTGCATATAGATACAAGCTTGATCTTTTATATTCTACTAGAAGTGCACAGACTGTAAGGTATATGTATGTATGCCAATAAACCCTACATAAACTACAACTACCGCGATGTGTCACCATCGTGATGGGACTTTATTTTAAGATATAACCACGTAGTAACCAGCAGAATCAGAATCACCTTGGTACATGATAATACAATTATTAGGCTTGGTTCCTCAACAGCCACAGCAGCCAGCAACAATAAAAGATAAAGAAAATAAAGATAAGTTCAAAATAAAAATAAGTAGCAGGATAGCTCAAAATAATAAACGGATACATAAGGCCTAAGGGGATATAGCAAATGGAATTGCTTCGGTACATCTGTGTGATTCCCATTCCAAACACGACCACAACGTGCTCCTGCATTATGCAATCGACTGGGGGGTTACATAATGGGTCTCCCAAACCGGGCCGACCAATGTGTTTCGCTGGCGCTTGTAAACCCTTTTACCTAGACGTTCATTCGGAAAACCTTTTTATTCCTACATTTAATGATCTTCAATTAGAAACTGGATTCAACCGTTTCTATTACATCCTAAATAAGCATTAGAAAAGTCCATATACTCGGAGTTCATAGGAGTTTGTATTACTGAAAAATTGCCACCGCAAATAATTACTGCTAGAAACCGGAAAAAATACCTAAAATAATTCCCGTAAGTCGGTGTTGTAAATTCATTGAGGTAATTAAAGTTGTTTGGTGAACTTGTGTTGCATCTTTATCTCCAATAAAAAACTGTTACACCCGCTGCAACATGACGGACAGGAAGACCGACCAATGAACGCCCTCTATTGGCCCTGCGGCGGAGGGACCCACCCTCCAGCCCACCCCGGAACCTGGACTGCTCATAACCGCTCATAGCGCCGCTGAGCCCCGACTGCTGAACTCAGGTTACGGCGGCGCTCGACGGGATGGTCATGTCCCTTTTTGATTGACAGTTGATCCTGACCCACATCTCGGAGCGGCTCGAAAGCTGAACGTCCCGGCAGCACCAGTGTCGACACTTTCGCGTCTTCTTTCGGCCTAAACGCGTTTTAACAGCCAGTGATCCAGAAGCTGCCACAGTCGCCCTGGCTTTCTATTGGTGGAGGAACTTGGAGAAGAATCCCTCGGCGGCCGAAGCTGAAGATCCGCCCCTCCTGCTCTCCTGGTCTGAGTCCTACTGGTCCACCTGGTCTGAGTCCGACATGGAGCCCCTGGACGCCGCAGGACCCGAGGGTCCCGCCGGACACGGACCCGGGGTCCTGGACTACTCCAGGCTCCAGCTCAGCACCCTGAGCGCGGAGAGCCTTGGGGAGGAGCGGAGGAGCGACACGGTCGAGCTGTACCTCCACCACAACCGGCTGGCCTCCCTGCCCCTCTCCGTCCTCCTCTTCTCCAACCTCCAGTTGCTGGACATCAGCAACAACGGCCTGTCCGTCCTCAGTGAGGACATCACCCGGCTGACCAAGCTGAAGACCTTCATCGCCAAGAACAACCGCCTGGACGAGGCCTCGCTGCCCAAGGAGTTCGGCTCCATGCAGCTGGAGACGCTGAACTTCAGCGGGAACCGCTTCCTCGAGATCCCGCTCCAGTGCACCAAGCTGCGACGCCTGCAGTCCCTCTCGATGGGGGGGAACCGCCTGAGGAGCATCCCCGCGGAGATCGAGGACCTCACCAGGTAGGGCTGGACTTTCTCTCCCGGTCCGTCTCAAACGTCCCAGGACACTAGTCGGTTCAGGGGGAACTTGTCGTTATACTCTGGATAACTTGTCGTTATACTCTGGATAACTTGTCGTTATACTCTTGACTTGGTTATCTAGAAGCGAGATTTTCAATATAATTAGATTTATATCATAAAGTGGTATTCTTACAAAATAGCTTCAATATGATGAAAACCAGATGTGAGGTAAGGTTAATGATTGGTTGCTTGTCAGGGTAAGTGTTTTAAATAGGACTCTTCATCACCGGCCTCACTGATGATCATGATGATGATGATTCCTTGTTAGACCAGGGGGGTCAGGATCAGGTGGGGCTTGGGTCAGGACCAGGGGGGGTCAGGATCAGGTGGGGCTGGGGTCAGGACCAGGGGGGGTCAGGATCAGGTGGGGCTGGGGTCAGGACCAGGGGGCGGACCAAGTGGGGGAGTTGATGTCTTGCTATCAGCAGGTCGTCACCCGACGGTAGCGGGTCAGTGTGACCTGCTGTCAGGTTGAAGGTCACACCTGTTCACAGCGCTCACACCCTCTCATGGCTCACGAGTTACACCAGAGCGTGGGGGGGAGGTGCAGGGCCTAGAAGAGGGATTCTGTCTCTAGAAGAGGGGTTCTGTCTCTAGAAGAGGGGTTCTGTCTCTAGAAGAGGGGTTCTGTCTCTAGAAGAGGGGTTCTGTCTCTAAAAGAGGGGTTCTGTTTCTAGAAGAGGGGTTCTGTCTCTAGAGGGGTTCTGTCTCTAAAAGAGGGGTTCTGTCTCTAGAAGAGGGATTCTGTCTCTAAAAGAGGGGTTCTGTCTCTAGAAGAGGGATTCTGTCTCTAGAAAAGGGGTTCTGTCTCTAAAAGAGGGATTCTGTCTCTAGAAGAGGGGTTCTGTCTCTAGAAGAGGGGTTCTGTCTCTAGAAGAGGGGTTCTGTCTCTAGAGGGGTTCTGTCTCTAAAAGAGGGGTTCTGTCTCTAGAAGAGGGATTCTGTCTCTAGAAAAGGGATTCTGTCTCTAGAAAAGGGGTTCTGTCTCTAAAAGAGGGGTTCTGTCTCTAAAAGAGGGGTTCTGTCTCTAGAAGAGGGATTCTGTCTCTAGAAAAGGGGTTCTGTCTCTAAAAGAGGGATTCTGTCTCTAGAAAAGGGGTTCTGTCTCTAAAAGAGGGGTTCTGTCTCTAAAAGAGGGGTTCTGTCTCTAGAGGGGTTCTGTCTCTAGAAGAGGGATTCTGTCTCTAGAAAAGGGGTTCTGTCTCTAAAAGAGGGATTCTGTCTCTAGAAGAGGGGTTCTGTCTCTAGAAGAGGGGTTCTGTCTCTAGAGGGGTTCTGTCTCTAAAAGAGGGGTTCTGTCTCTAGAAGAGGGATTCTGTCTCTAAAAGAGGGGTTCTGTCTCTAGAAGAGGGATTCTGTCTCTAGAAAAGGGGTTCTGTCTCTAAAAGAGGGATTCTGTCTCTAAAAGAGGGGTTCTGTCTCTAGAAGAGGGGTTCTGTCTCTAGAGGGGTTCTGTCTCTAAAAGAGGGGTTCTGTCTCTAGAAGAGGGATTCTGTCTCTAGAAAAGGGATTCTGTCTCTAGAAAAGGGGTTCTGTCTCTAAAAGAGGGGTTCTGTCTCTAAAAGAGGGGTTCTGTCTCTAGAAGAGGGATTCTGTCTCTAGAAAAGGGGTTCTGTCTCTAGAGAGGGGGTTCCCTCTAGAGGGGTTCTGTCTCTAGGGAGGGGTTCTCTCTAGATGGGTTCTGTCCCTAGAAGAGGGGTTCTGTCTCTAGAAGAGGGGTTCCGTCTCCAAGGAGGGATTCTGGCTCTAGAAGAGGGGTGCTAGGAGAGGGATTTTGTCTCTAGAAGAGGATGTGTTATTCCAGCAGTCCTTCACGGTGAGAGTCCTCATCTTAAGTCTAAATCACTCTGGAACCTTTTCCCCTTTTGGCTGCCCACTGGTTCATGGACTGGTCCAGGCCAATGGGGGTCTATCCACTGGTTCATGGACTGGTCCAGGCCAATGGGGGTCTGCCCACTGGTTCAGGGGCTGGTCCAGGCCAGTGGGGGTCTGCCATGTCTGCAGGAGTCTTAATGTAGAGTTCGTTTTGGATCTCAATGCCCACTTTGGTATTAATGTTATCCACAGTTAGGGTAGACTTTGCATTAGGTTGTTAATATCCAAACATCTCTGCTATTCACCTTTACACCTCGAATAATACAGATAGCGGCCTGTTTTATGGAGGGGTAATATTAATGGTTTGTACGATTTTCTGATTTATGAGTCAAGTTGTCCATGGAGGCGGACTGTGTCCTCGGCCATGTCAACACAAAGAGACCTGAGTGGGTCAGCTCCATGTCCTCTCCCGCTCCCTGCTGGAGGAGGGGCCTGCTGGAGGAGGGGGGAGGGGCCTGCTGGCTCCAGGGGGAGGGGCCTGCATGAGGAGGGTGGGGGGTTTAGGTGGGGTAGGGGGGGCGGGGGGCTGCTCTGGCACCAAGGACAAATGAGCCCCTCTGTCCCAGTAGCTGCATCATCAGTTTCCCCAGCAGCAGGACAGGCCAGCGCTACGGCCGCTGAGCCCTCCCTGCTCTCTGGCTCCGGGCCTCCCCCGCGTCTCTCTCCCCCCTGACGGTCTCTCTCCCCCATGACGGTCTCTCTCCCCCTGACGATCTCTCTCCCCCATGACGCTCTCTCTCCCCCCTGACGGTCTCTCTCCCCCATGACGGTCTCTCTCCCCCTGACGATCTCTCTCCCCCCTGACGATCTCTCTCCCCCCTGACGGTCTCTCTCCCCCATGACGGTCTCTCTCCCCCTGACGATCTCTCTCCCCCCTGACGGTCTCTCTCCCCCCTGACGGTCTCTCTCCCCCCTGACGGTCTCTCTCCCCCATGACGGTCTCTCTCCCCCATGACGGTCTCTCTCCCCCATGACGGTCTCTCTCCCCCTGACGGCCTCTCTCCCCCTGACGGAGTCGGTCTCTCTCCCCCTGTTGGCCTCTCTCCCCCCTGACGGTCTCTCTCCCCCCTGACGGTCTCTCTCCCCCTGACGGAGTCGGTCTCTCTCCCCCTGACGGTCTCTCTCCCCCTGACGGTCTCTCTCCCCCTGACGGTCTCTCTCCCCCTGACGGAGTCGGTCTCTCTCCCCCTGACGGTCTCTCTCCCCCTGCAGCCTGGAGCTCCTGTATCTGGGGGGGAACTTCATCACCTCCATCCCGGCGGAGCTGGCCAACCTGCCCTACCTGAGCTACCTGGGGCTGTGCGACAACCGCATCCAGGGCGTCCCGCCGCAGCTCACCAGGTACAAAGAAGGGCCCCTGGTTAGTACAGCTCTGGGAGGGCCCCCGGTTGGTTCAGCGCTGTGGGGGCCCCCGGTTGGTTCAGCGCTGTGGGGGCCCCTGGTTGGTTCAGCGCTGTGGGGGCCCCTGGTTGGTTCAGCGCTGTGAGGGCCCCCCGGTTGGTTCAGCGTTGTGAGGGGCCCCCGGTTGGTTCAGCGCTGGGAGGGGCCCCCGGTTGGTTCAGCGCTGTAAACGCTCACCTGTTCCCCCAGGCTCCACTCCCTGCGCTCGCTCAGCCTGCACAACAACCTGCTGACCTACCTGCCGCGCGAGATCCTCAGCCTGGTGCGGCTGCAGGAGCTCAGTCTCCGCGGCAACCCGCTGGTGGTGCGCTTCGTCAAGGAGATGACCTACGACCCCCCCTCGCTGCTGGAGCTGGCGGGGCGCACGGTGAAGAGCCGCAACGTGCCGTACTCGCGCTGCGACCTGCCCGCCAACCTGCTGCACTACCTGGACCTGGCCAGCAAGTGCCCCAACCCCAAGTGTGCCGGTGAGACCCCCGCCCTGAGCCCCCTCTGACCCCCCCCTAACCCCGCCCTGACCCCCGCCCTGACCCCCCCCTCCCTCTGACCCCCGCCCTGACCCCCCTCCCCCTGACCCCCCCCGACCCCCCCCCCCCGACCCCGCCCTGGGCCGACCCAGGCTGCTGAAGGCCTTGTTGTTGTTTTGATATTTTTTACATTAGCACTAACTGGCACTTAATGTACACAATAAGGCCCAATCCCATTTCTACCCCTTACCCCTTCCCCTTACCCCTCCCCCTTGTTTTGGAGGGGTAAGGGGAAGGGGGAAGGGGTAGAAATGGGATTGGGCCTTATTGTATGTTGTACGTCCCGACACTTCACAACAGTCCTTAGCGCGGCGCCATCAGGTTCACCTCCTCGCGATGGCGCCGCCGGAGGGGCGGCCTGTTGCCACAGCTCAGTCCCTTTTTTTATTATTGCATCTTTCTATATTCCGTGGGCTGCTGTCACAAGTGAATTTTCCTTGTCTGGGATGAAATAAAGTTCTTATCTTGTCTTATCCTAGCTATCTCTGTTGTGCACGGGGAATGGGTTGACCTAGTGGTTGTTAGTGCTCGGCACTTGGTTCTATAAACATCCTTACTGTACAGACAGAGATATATTGTGTTTCTCTTTCTTATGAGAAATGGACTTATTCTGATTCACTTTAAATAAACGCGTCTGCTAAATGCCCTAAATTTAAATGTTGGGCATTAAGACATTTTTACCCAAAGCGACTCACAGGGGTTAATACACACATTCACCCGCCGACGGCCGAGTCGACCATGCAAGGCGACAGCCGGCTCGTCAGGAGCAGTCAGGGTGAGGCGCCTTGCTCAGGGACACCTCGACACTCAGCTAGGAGGAGCGAGGGATTGAACTAGCAACCCTCCGGTTACCAGCCAACCTGCTGTAGCTCCTGAACGAAGCCGAACCATTTCTCCCAATGGTTAACCCATTCCTTTCTGTTGACCTAATTTGACCTGGTTCGTCTCACAACACGACAGGGTGTGTGACACACTGAAACAACATCCTGTATCAAACATAACCTAATCCAATACAGCACCGATCATAAAACAACATCACATGATAAAGGTTTCCTAGTCGGACTGGCCTGGTACAGGAAGCCGTCTTCACCAGGGGTTTTCAAATTGGGTGAATGTGAGCCTCCCCTTAGAGTAGGTAAGGGCAGCCGAGCCCCCCCCCACACACACACACACACTTTTGTGTGTTCCAGGCAATGATGACTTTCAATAACTAATCACATTTATAAGTGCATTCATAAACGATTCTATGCAGCAAATAATTTCAAACTTCGTGCAGGGTTAATTGGGGATACTTTTATCCCTGAACATCGTTAGTCCTATCCACAAATCAACAAAACAAAGCTACAACTGACAACAACCGACAACTGTAATCGGCGCTGTGTGTCTGGGCCTTAAGTGCACATTTGAAGGAGATGGACATCGTCTCGAAAGAAATCAGCACAATGGACAACTCTGATCAATGAACGGCAACAGCATGTTATGAGATCGAACAGATTCACATATGTTCATCAAATTTGTTAACGATTTCAGCCACATAAAACCTCAGATTTAAACAACAAACAAAATGCGCCAAATTCGCATCATTTGCGCTACGAGCGGCATCAACCCTATGGCCCAACCAATTTATGCATTTAAGACAACACAACTTTGACTTTCAATTTAATCGTCCATATCAATGGGAACACTGAGGCCTCGCTTTTTAAGCGCAGAGTTGTTCGATGCGGGGCTGCAGTGCAGAGAGAAATAAACGCAAGTCGTCCTCCACCTGCAGCCTTGATCTGTATTTGTAGGTAGGTGGAGGTGAAGGGGATTAGGACTTTCATAGCCTTAGTGGAGATCTGGGGGAACTCGCTCTCCATAGAAAAGCAGAAACGCATTCAGGATCATATTTCCTATGTTTGTTGCTGGGTCCTGTCGCCTCCCTTAATGCTGACTCCTGGCGGTCTAAACCATTCTGGCGGTCTAAACCATTCCTCTGTGTCTCACCCTCCTTTCCCGGCGTTGTTTACCCTGCACTTCCTGCCAGACTCTCACCGAGTCGCCGGGTTTTACAACCCCCCCCCCACCCTCCTTCTGTTGCAGGCGTGTACTTTGACTCGTGCGTGCGCCACATCAAGTTCGTGGACTTCTGCGGGAAGTACCGCCTGCCCCTGATGCACTACCTGTGCTCCCCGGAGTGCACGTCGCCCTGCAGCTCCAACCCGCAGAGCGACGCCGAGTCCGAGGACGAGATCAGCGTGCCCGCGCACCGCCTGCAGAGGGTGCTGCTGGGATAGCAGCGACGCTCCAGGGGCCGCCCCCTCGGGACCCCACCTTTGTACCGGCCCCCTGCCTATGCACACAACACTTAGCACCCAGCCCTCGCTGGAACATATGCACCCGCAAGGGCCAACCAGAGTGTAGCTCTATAGATATAGAACGGAGAGAAGCGGAAAACAAACATGGTCCTCCTCATTTCATTCACCGGGATATCTATATCTATATCGATATAGATGTAGATATAATAAGCTCATTTGCTGTACAGGTAAAGGAATTGTGCTGAGTGCATCCTTTGGTGTCTTTACAATCGTCACTCAGTCAAGAGGAGCAGGGAATCAGGACGACTCGGTCGCTGCAGCAGATATTCTGTTTCCCTGACGTCAGGATGTGCACCACACAGGGCTGCACCCTGGTTCTCAGTAGTCCTGGTCCTCAGTAGTCCTGGTCCTCAGTAGTCCTGGTCCTCAGTAGTCCTGGTCTTCAGTAGTCCTGGTTCTCAGCAGTCCAGGCCTGGTCTTCAGTAGTCCTGGTCTTCAGTAGTCCAGTCCTGGTCTTCAGTAGTCCAGTCCTGGTCTTCAGTAGTCCAGTCCTGGTCTTCAGTAGTCCAGGCCTGGTCCTCAGTTGTCCAGTCCTGGTCTTCAGTAGTCCAGCCCTGGTCTTCAGTAGTCCAGGCCTGGTCCTCAGTAGTCCTGGTCTTCAGTAGTCCAGTCCTGGTCTTCAGTAGTCCAGGCCTGGTCTTCAGTAGTCCAGGCCTGGTCTTCAGTAGTCCAGGCCTGGTCTTCAGTAGTCCAGTCCTGGTCTTCAGTTGTCCGGTCCTGGTCTTCAGTAGACCGGTCCTGGTCTTCAGTAGTCCAGGCCTGGTCTTCAGTAGTCCAGGCCTGGTCTTCAGTAATCAGCCCCACCATCCCACTGGTACCTGGGCTTCTGGACTAGACTGGGCGGAGCACCTTCCCAGCACCCCTTACTGGGTGGACAAGGAACCCCAGTCCCACTCTGACGCAGAGCCAGTGGTCCCAGCGGGGCGTGGCCTGGGACGGTCTGTGGTGTAGAGGGCTCTGGGGGACGGTCTGTGGTGTAGAGGGCTCTGGGGGACGGTCTGTGGTGTAGAGGGCTCTGGGGGACGGTCTGTGGTGTAGAGGGCTCTGGGGGACGGTGTGTGGTGTAGAGGGCTCTGGGGGACGGTCTGTGGTGTAGAGGGCTCTGGGGGACGGTCTGTGGTGTAGAGGGCTCTGGGGGACGGTCTGTGGTGTAGAGGGCTCTGGGGGACGGTCTGTGGTGTAGAGGGCTCTGCGTGGCGGGGGACCCTCTGGTGCTCTGCTTCATCGTCCAGCCTCTCCAAACGGAGCCGATCGCATTAGCAACACGTCATAGGCATAGAGAGATGGGAGACCAGGACCCCCCAGGGCCGGTCTGAACCAGGGCCGGTCTGAACCAGGACCCCCCTGGGCCGGTCTGAACCAGGACCCCCCAGGGCCGGTCTGAACCAGGACCCCCCTGGGCCGGTCTGAACCAGGACCCCCCAGGGCCGGTCTGAACCAGGGCCGGTCTGAACCAGGGCCGGTCTGAACCAGGACCCCCCAGGGCCGGTCCAAAGGGGTCCGTTTGAGAGCCCTCGACCAAGGAGGTGAATCGTACCAGAGGTACAGTGTACCAGAGGTACACTGTACACTGTACCAGAGGTACACTGTACACTGTACCAGCGGTAACCCGTACCAGAGGTAACCCGTACCAGAGGTACAGTGTACCAGAGGTACACAGGGTTACCAGAGGTAACCCTAACCCAGTGTACCAGAGGTACACTGTACCAGCGGTAACCCGTACCAGAGGTACACTGTACCAGAGGTAACCCGTACCAGAGGAACACTGTACCAGCGCTACACCATACCAGTGTGTGCCTTTTCCCAGAAGCTTGGACCTGAGGCAGCAGCCGGTTGGAGGTCTGTAGGTCCAGAGACAAACACTCTGACACGCCCACACGGTGAGCTCAGCCCGTGAGAGGACCTTTCCATTGAAGTAGAACGCATACATCTTCAGGAATAGATGGGGAAATGGACAAAACATTATTTTTAATAATTGCCAAACACAAATTCACCCGTCTTTAGATGACGGTAAACTGAACCCCACCCGGGTTGAGTCGGGGTTCAGAGAACGCCTTCACGTTACGGAGCAGCGCTGAGACCTGCCTTACTGATTGTGACTCCTAACAGAAATGAAACAATGTGATATTTGCACCCTTTAATGTGATATGATTAACCATTTAGCGTGAATATTGGTTATCTTTTGTAACAAATTGTACTGCTTTTATACAAATGAGACTCAAGCACATGTGGAAACGCAAATAACTTTTTAGCGGTGCCTCTGAATAGAGGAGGCATTATGGTGTGTATTTATGGACTAATGTTTACTCACTGTGTATAATGACAATAATAAAGAGTGATTTTAAGGCTTTGTTTGTGCTTGTGGGTGAATTTATATTTTAACCTCCACGATGTGGTCGATAAACCTCCCATTTTACTTGTAACATAAATATCTTTCCTGGAAATGTCGCCACAAGACATGACATCTGTTTGAGGATTGGGGAGCTGTGTGTCTCTGAGTTTGGGTTCTACAGCCTCAGCTCTTTGTGGTCTGGGCTGCAGCCTGGGTCCGTTCAGTCCAAGGCCTCGTGTGGAGGCCTCTTCTTACACCCAGAACACGCCAGGGTGAATGCATTCTGCCTCCCTGCGTGTGCTAAGCCCTGCTACAACCAGTGTTGCCAGATTGGGCCCGATTTCACGCCCAATCTGGTGACCCTGGGGTTGCCAGATTGGGCGGGAAATCAGGGTAGAGATGCTCTGGCTACATCTAGCGCCAGGGAGCTCCTCAATACTCCTGCTCTTCAACATTTCTTCCCCTATCTCAGCCTCTCCATCCCCATGCCGGCCCCTTTGTTCCGCCTCAGGCGGCTAGCTGCCCGGAGCCTTCCATGGGGCAGTGGTTGTATGTTTGTCTCCATCCCTGAGTTGGAGCGCGCTGGAGCCCCAAGCTGTGCTCTTGTCCTCCCCTCGGCCTCCCTCCTGCTGCCCTGCCTCCACACACAGTGCGGAGTCCCCCCCCCTGCGGTCGACCTCCACTGCGGGTGTGTGTGCGTGGAGGAGTTGTGTTACCCCTGCAGGTGGTTGTGTGTGTTGTGTGTGACTGAGCGAGGGGGAGGCGGCGGTGTCGTCCTGCAACATGAGAGGACCCTCTGGGGGAGCCATGGTGACAGGAGGGCGACATCAGGGAGATGAACCAGTGGCTCTGCAGGCAGACTGAACGCTCTCAGGCAGACAGAACGCTCTCAGACAGACAGAACCCTCTCAGGCAGACTGAACGCTCTCAGGCAGACAGAACGCTCTCCAGCGTTCTGTCTAGCTCTCAGGCAGACAGAACGCTCTACAGACTGAACCCTCTCAGGCAGACAGAACGCTCTCAGGTGACGGCAGGACGGTCGTGGTGCCGCTGAGCAGCACAGACACCAGACCGGGGCCGATCGGAACGGGGATCCACCGGCTCGGGACGTCCCGCTGAAGAACCGTCCTCTAACATGATCTCCTGTCAGCCCCCGAGCTCCGTCTGCAGCAGGTAAGCGTGCGTCAGGGCGTGCGTGCGCTGGTGCACACATTCCTTCGTAAGGGACTACTTTATGTGTTCCCGTCCATGTTGATCGTTTCAATGTTAGACTTGATTACTTCATTCCATGTGACTCATTGGGTTTACATCATGGGAACGATCCATTCTGTAAGAGCGAGATCAGAAGGCTGTGTGTGTGTGTGTGTGTGTGTGTGTGTGTGTGTGTGTGTGTGTGTGTGTGTGTGTGTGTGTGTGTGTGTGTGTGTGTGTGTGTGTGTGTGTGTGTGTGTGTTAGAAAGGGTTTGATGGTGGGGGTCGTCTCTGTATGCCCTCAGCGTTTAACAATAAGAAGCCCCATCATGGCAGCTTGTAACATATCTCCCAGTCTTTAGGTAAGGCTGTGAGGGCCCCATGCTCCTTCAGTCTTCCTCTGCCAATACCCAATAACCATCTTCTTAAAGTCACTTTGTATTTTAAATCTTTGCAAATTTGTTGTGGAAATCGTTACAAAATCCTCCAACTTTGATAAATGTATAGTAGAAACTTAACTATGTTTCCTCTGTAAGTGCTTAAAGTGTACAATGGTGAATCTTTGAAGTTTGTGTTTTACTAAACCAAAAGCAAGAGAGTAGTTTTTGTCCTTTTTGGAAGAATAGGCCTACCTGTCATTTTAAGGTCAAATCGATGTCCTTTTGTTTGATACAAAACTAAACGATTAAGAAAGAATGTTCAAACGTCCATTTCTTGAATATTTTCTGGGTTGAACATAATGAAACTCAGCAGGTTTACACAGAAGATAATAACTGAAGCCTTCAACAATTATCTGCTGTATAAACATGTTGCACACTTAAGTATACCGGCGGCAAATACCGTCATTAAATCCTAACTGGCGTACTAAAGTAATAATGGTGAAAGCCAGCAGAGCAGTGGGTTGTGACCATCATAATCCAGGCTTAATTCAGCCTCCTATCAGCCTGGGGATCAGACCTATAGCCGAGCCCGAGTCAAACCCAACATAACTACAGCTAATCCAGAAGCCCCATGGCAACCCCGGCTGGAGACTCTCCCAATGGGGATCCAGGAATGGTTCCACAGCAGACAGACCGGGGCGCGACCCAGGGGAGGGGCCCGGGGCGGGGGGGGGGGGACCACACGCGGCCCCTGGATGAAGGAGCGGTTCAACCCGATGCCAGCCTCTGCTCTGTTTTCAAATCACAGCTGCACAGGAAGTCAGGCTGGCCACTGCAGGAAATGGACGTACCCCTGAATGTTATGTCAGAGCTGTTGTTTGGTCTCCATTCTGCTGGGTGTGTATCAGGGTTATGGACACATTGAACAGGAGTAGAACACAACATTATCTCTATCTAGCAGAGAACCAGGGTTAGACCAAGTACCAAGGTGTCTCTCTATCGATCCTATGAGCAGATCACTGATCCGGGACCAGCCTTAAGGCGTCTCTCTCTATGAGCAGATCACTGATCCGGGACCAGCCTTAAGACGTCTCTCCTAATGAGCAGATCACTGATCGTGGACCAGCCTTCAGGTGTCTTTCTATCGATCCTATGAGCAGATCACTGATCCGGGACCAGCCTTAAAGTGTCTCTCTCTATATGAGCAGATCACTGATCTGGGACCAGCCCCGCAGTGGGACGCGTGCCCCAGGTCACTGTATCCCTCGCTCACCTTCTGCACTTTGATTGGGGGTCTTGTCGCTTGTCTTTTGTTCACTGTCTCTCTGCGCACCGGCGTTAAATATTAACGCCGGTAATAACCGAATGCGTGTGGGCTGCGTCTGCCATCGACTGGTCTACCTTGAACCTGATCTGTGAAAGGTGATCGGGTCCGCCACGCTTCAGCTGTAACCGAGAGGGTTGCTCCAGCATGGGGACACCTGAGCCCGCAGGTTTGATGCCCATCATTCAGCCTGTGTCCTTCAGCAGCAAACACACTGAGAAATTAGAAATTCAGAAATTGCTCTTCTAATTTATTTATTTCCAGATGGTTGTTAAAGTTATCGGGGATTTATTTGGTTTAGTGAAAGATATAAGTATCAGAAGTGTAATAAGATTAGAATAGATAAGACATGTTGAGTTGGGACGTCACATTGGCTATAACTGGAATCCTATATTTCTTTCGAAATGTAGGCTAGTGTATGCAGTGGCGGGCTGTTCTACTAGGCAAACCAGGCATTTGCCTGGAGCCCCGGGCCCCATAGAAGGTTTTTGGGGCCCCCAAATCTTTTTTTTTAATTTTTTTTTTACCTTTATTTTTCCCGATAAAACATTAAGAACAGTTTCTTATTTACAATATTGATCTGGTCAAGAGGGCCCCAATGCATATATTTTGTCCCCATATTTATTATTTTTATAAAAATCTCTTCACAATAGTAGCATCGGGATGTCTAATTACTCATGTTTTGACGATCTTTCCGTGTGCACCCCCCTTCAGTCTGCACTACATGGACTATTCCATGTTACGCGCATCACGCTCATCACGCGTATGCGGAAATTATGTGAAATTCAAAACAGTAAGCGGTAAGAGAGAGAGAGAGAGAGAAATCGTGTGAGACATAAATCGAGTGAAACATGAAGCGATCGTACGAAAGCGGGTCACATAAAAAGAAGAAGAAAGACCAAAGGCAGGACTTTCTTTCAAAGCTGCCAAAGCTATTCAGCTGTTTTACAGCCACCGCAGTGGCAGCGGGACCGTCGGCGGATCAAGAGCAGCCGTCAACGTCGTTTGCTGTCACGTTACTGCTCCTTTCATTCCAAGTGGCTCTGGCTCAGCCAGCAGCGATGCTAATGACGTGTGTCAACACAGAGACCGGTAGATGCAGGGGCCCCCCAAATGACTGTTCGCCTGGAGCCCCCAAAGGGCTAAGTTCGCCACTGAGTGTATGATAGCGTTACCTGTCTCAAGTCATTCGATAAGTCATTTACCAACGTGGAGGACTACATGATGGAAGGTTGTGTTGGTTATTTTAAGGTGTTCTGGGTCAGGGGTTCTGAAGTTGGATAGGCCTAACTCATTTTGCAATGGAGGAGCGATTACACGACTCTGGAGAGCTGTCCGCTCGATTGGACTCACACGGACCTCCGGGACTCTGAGGATGAGTGACAGGAGCAGTGACAGGACGTCAATCACTGGCGGAGACATGACAAGAACCAACCAAAGATAAACAGCTTATCCTTATTAACCGCGGAGCTCGACTGATACTCCGGGGTAGAGATGCTCTTCTGGCCCGCTGGACTTCAGTGGTCCTCTTTTAAGAAGCTGCCGCACCAAAAACATCTTACTTTGGTGGTTTTTGCGTGCGGTGTGATTTGAACCTTTGTGAATGAGCTCTCAGCCCGACAAATTGAAGGCTCTGCAGCTGGGATAAAGTGTGGTAAATTCCGTGCTTGTAAATGCATAAATTGAAATCAGTACATTAGTATTGCATTGCAATAATTTATCGAAATATACCGAAACAACTGGAACATCACGCAAAAGAATCCTCGTATGTATATATAAACACGAAGATATCTCATCACCTTGCCACCAGGGGGTGCTGTTTTCCGCTGCCATGCTAGGAAGATTAATTGTTGCCATTTCTATATAATTTGTTTATGCATGCATTAACACATACAAGTGTAGAGGTTGAGCGTGTGTGTACATGTGAGTACTACATGTGTCTTTATTAAGGAAGCATTTGGGTTAACATTCCTTCCATGCTTGTGTACGTATGCACGCAGGTGTAATTATGAGCATTTGCAGAATGCCTCGATGATTGAATAAATAGACACAAACATTCTTCCAGCACTCCGTTTACCATGTCATAGGCCTACATAACGAACCCTCTCTCTCTCTCTCTCTCTCTCTCTCTCTCTCTCTCTCTCTCCCCCCCCCCCCCCCCTTCTCTCTCTCTCTCTCTCTCTCTCTCTCTCTCTCTCTCTCTCTCTCTCTCTCTCTCTCTCTCTCTCTCTCTCTCTCTCTCTCTATGCATGGCACTCCCTCTCCAGGAATGACCCCTTTTACCGGCAGAATCCACCGTAAATCTCGGTGACGTCTTAATAACACCTTTCTGCCTCCTGGGGTTCTGGCAGCCTGTGCGCTCTGGGTCACCTCACCACTAGGAGGTGCAGATCTGTACGGGGACTACAGGCTCAACCTAACAGGGTCTGGCTGTCTTCCGTAACATTTACAGCATTTTTCCAGCATTTTTCTCAATTCATGATTGTGTGAATCGAGCAAACCCCAGTTGCCAGTGTTATCATCTCTCTTCATATGCGCTGTTTTCAGCGCTGTTTATTTGGGAGGTGAGGGACGACACCTGCCTCTCTCCCCCCCTCCCCACCGCCACCCTCTACCCTGAGTGGAGGGACTCCGTCAACTAGCTCTCAGAATGGAAGCAGGCCATTAAAACACACACACACACACACACACACACACACACACACACACACACACACACACACACACACACACACACACACACACACACACACACACACACACATGCATGAAAAAATACCTGTAGACATCGACACAAACTTATACACACATATGTTAGTCATAGGCAAACACACACATGCAGAAACACAACCACACACACTTATACACACACACAAACACATGACACTACTGTAGAAACACAAACACACACGCACAGTCACACGCACACGCACGCACGCACACGCACACACAGTCACCACCGCCCTCATGACACACGCTTCCTCCTCCGGATCAGACTCTCAGCTCGTTAAACTCCTCCAGCCTATAGCGAGCGTTTCCTGAGCGGCGGGAACGCGTTTACACACCGCGCTCTGCGGTCATAGAGTCAGACATCAACCAGCCTCTCTCGGGGTTAGATCTGCTCCACACGGCTCGGTGTTAGTCGGTGTTGTGCTCCAACCGCTCTCTGATCAGTGATCTTACCTCCAGAATGTGACCGCCGCTTTGGGAGTTTTTGCGCCAAGATGGAGAAAGAGCGACGCGCCGGTGGAGGGACCGCGGCGCGGAGACCCAGGTCGGTGGTTCAACTCCCGACTAGTAATAACTAATTAATGAGTTTCTCCCGACTGGTAGTTAATTACTCCAGACTAGTAGTTAATTACTCCTGACTAGTAGTTAATCACTCCTGACTAGTATTTAGTTACTCCCGACTAGTAGGCTAGTTACTCCTCCTGACTAGTTCCTATTGAGGTTAGCAGGTCAGTGAGTGGACCCGTGCTGCTGCTGTTCAGCTCTTTCTATCACCTTTATAGGTTATTCAGATCTGATCAGATTTCTCCACTCTTCACTCCATTCAGGCTGTTGTTTGTATCGGAGGAGCATTCAGTAATCGATGCCCGGCCTACCTTTAGGTTTTCCTTTCAATATATTCGGATAAACGCATTGATACCGGTTTAGGTATATATAAATACTGCTGAGACAATAAGCTTATGCCATTCATACGTCTGGGCTTTTTTTTTGTTGAACTGTGTTAGGCTATGTGCAGAAGGTCTCAGTTCTGGTTTTAAAGAGCTTACAGAACAACCGGATTACCGATGAAAGAATGTTTCAATAATAGCACTAAACGGGGGTCGGCTGGACGGGGGTCTCCCCCCGCTGGACGGGGCCTCAGACCTTGTGAACGGGGGTCTGAGACCTTCTGAACGGGGGTCACAACGGGGCTCTGAGACCCTCTGAACGGGGGTCCGTGACCCCCGTTCAGAAGGTCTCAGACCCTCTGAACGGGGTCAGAGACCCTCTGAACGGGGGTCTCAGCCCCGCTGGACGGGGTCTCCCCCTGGTGCAGAACCACTGGGTAGCAACATCTGATAGGTAGCAGAAATTGGCAGAACAACGGCCCTGCGCCCGCGTCAGGCCCCTGATCTCCAGAGACATTAGGGGACAATGAGTGGATTAAAGCGCATTTCTCCTCAGAAAGGTATTGTAAAGAGCGGGACTGGCTGGTTATTATAATCCAGGCCTCGGCGTGCGGCCTAATCCAAACTGTTTCAAACTTTCAATAAGTGAGCCTAAACCCCACCCCACCCCCTCGGTTGAGGAAGTGACAGCTGACCTTGATTTTCCCGCGACCGAAAGAGTGGTCATTGTCTGCAGGCCGCAGACCGCAGGTAGCGGAGGGATCCCCGGGGTGCGTGTCGGTAGCCGACCGACTTGGCACGCCTCGTCAACACGCAGAACTGTCAAAACATGTCGGAGAAGACGAGGCGGGGCGAGGGGGAGGGCGTTCCCGCTGCGTGCGACGTGACCCCTTCGTGCACGGAGGGCGCAGCGGCTCCCCTTTGACCCCAGCAGGGGGGCCTTCCATCAGAAGACCAAGGCGGGGTGGACACGCAGGATTTCGAAAAACCGGCGGAAATGCCTCTCTGCGTCGGTCGTTTCCTACGGGAAACGGTCGGCCTACAACTGGGATCTAAACTTGGAAGAGGAGGAACGGGCAGGAACCCAGACACTTCCCAGTCCCCTCCCAGAATGCCTCATTGTTCTGTTGACACCTCCGGCGGTGCATTTGGTGGAGTGGTTACACTGGTTTATGGTTCAGGCCTACACAGCGGTAGGGCTCCAGAGACTTACATTTCCATAACCAAAGTGAATGAATATTAGTACATTTGTCAGAAGAAGGAGAAACAACAATATCTCTGTAGGTACAGTAAGGATGTTCATAGAATCAAGTCCAAAGAATTAACAATCACTAGGTTATGCCCTTTAAGACGGTTCTGGTCCATAACCCTCCCTTTAAGACTGTTTTGGTCCATAACCCTCCCTTTAAGACGGTTCTGGTCCATAACCCTCCCTTTAAGACGGTTCTGGTTCATAACCCTCCCTTTAAGACGGTTCTGGTCCATAACCCTCCCTTTAAGACGGTTCTGGTTCATAACCCTCCCTTTAAGACGGTTCTGGTTCATAACCCTCCCTTTAAGACGGTTCTGGTTCATAACCCTCCCTTTAAGACGGTTCTGGTCCATAACCCTCCCTTTAATATGGTTCTGGTTCATAACCCTCCCTTTAAGACGGTTTTGGTTCATTACCCTCCCTTTAAGACGGTTCTGGTTCATAACCCTCCCTTTAAGACTGTTTTGGTTCATAACCCTCCCTTTAAGACGGTTCTGGTTCATAACCCTCCCTTTAAGACGGTTCTGGTCCATAACCCTCCCTTTAATATGGTTCTGGTTCATAACCCTCCCTTTAAGACGGTTTTGGTTCATTACCCTCCCTTTAATACGGTTCTGGTTCATAACCCTCCCTTTAAGACTGTTTTGGTTCATAACCCTCCCTTTAAGACGGTTCTGGTTCATAACCCTCCCTTTAAGACGGTTCTGGTCCATAACCCTCCCTTTAATATGGTTCTGGTTCATAACCCTCCCTTTAAGACGGTTCTGGTTCATTACCCTCCCTTTAAGACGGTTTTGGTTCATTACCCTCCCTTTAAGAGTGTTTTGGTTCATTACCCTCCCTTTAAGACGGTTTTGGTCCATAACCCTCCCTTTAAGACTGTTTTGGTTCATTACCCTCCCTTTAAGACTGTTTTGGTTCATAACCCTCCCTTTAAAGGCCCACTATGCAACTTCGGGCATTTCTTCGCTGTTTTCTTGGTTTTGGCACGCACATTTCTCTACACAGCGCCCCCTAAAGCTTCGTAGTAGATATTTCACAACACTGTCGTAACAACTCGTTGACGTCCCTTCCCCATGCTCTTCTACGCGGGCCATGTGCATTTGTTTTCAAAGAAGCCGGCGAATGCGCGGAGCCATGTCCGAAATAGATGTTCATAAAGTGTAGGCAAGGTTATACATTTTTAAAATGGTGTATTTGCATTGCAATAAACATAAATCCATCATTTTTTATAGTTGACGGGGAGAATTTATACCCTAGGTTATAATTATTTTATCTTAGGTTGAACAGAACAATCAGTGTAAGAGGTTTGGCCAACATAATAATCGAAATAAACAAGAACCTGGATTCGGGGATTCAGTCTGTATCTGGGGGACGAGACAGACGAACAGCAAAACACCCATGGAAACAAAGGTGTTTATATGGTTGCAACCAAGCAAGCTAGAAACAAACAGGGCTCACAACAAAACGGTCGAGAAAACAATTTTTACAGGGCTCACAAAAATGGTTGAGCAAACACATGTGTACAGAGACTATCAGAATCAAGAATATTACGCAGACAAAGTTCACCCAAGGGTACTTTCAATTTCAAAAGCAACACGGCCGAGTCGGCGTCTGATTTGCAGTCTTCTTTTTCTTTCAGTTCACGCTATTCCTGAAAAGCTTGCCCAACGTTTACTCGTGTCTGGCCTCTCTGTCGGTCTGTCTCCCTTTTCTCTTCTTCTGTTCCTCCGACATTGGGTTTCTCTGTCTCTTTTTAGTCGGCTGATCTATGATGAATATAACAATCCATTAGTTACTTGTGTTTATATCGAGCCGGTTCCGTGTTTGTGGGTCTGTGCCGTAAAGCAATTCGTTACTGTAGTGACCATAGTAGTGACCCTTGCACAGAAGCATACGGCCGACATCTTTCTTTTTTCTGGGTGGAAATAGTAACATAGTTACGCCATTAAATGCGTTTATGGAAACATTTTTAGCGAGAAATGTGCATTTTACTTTCAGAATGTTCGCTCGGTGAATGTGAAGGATGTTTGGTTTGATAGTTATGACGAAGAGTGAACGCTCCGTTCACTTGCATGGACAGAGTCTCTGGCTGCTAAGCAACCTCAACGTCTTGGCGGACTATTTCTCTGCTGATCAACACTACGAATGCTGGAAACACACCAGACACACCATGTGAAGTTATTTAACCCGATTATCGTTATTTATGAGTCCTTAGCCCAAGTGAAGGAGTTCAAGTACCTCGGGGTCTTGTTCGTGAGTGAGGGTACTATGGAGCGTGAGATTGGCCGGAGAATCAGAGCAGCGGGGGCGGTATTGCGTTCGCTTTACCGCACCGTTGTTACGAAAAGAGAGCTGAGCCGCAAGGCAAAGCTCTCGATCTACCGGTCGATCTTCGTTCCTATCCTCACCTATGGTCATGAGGGTTGGGTGATGACCGAAAGGACGAGATCGCGGGTAAAAGCGGCCGAGATGAGTTTTCTCAGAATGGTGGCTGGCGTCTCGGGATAGGGTGAGAAGCTCAGTAATCCGTGAGGAACTCGGATTAGAGCCGCTGCTCCTTTACTTAGAAAGGAGTCAGCTGTGGTGGTTCGGGCATCTGGCAAGGATGCCTACTGGGCGCCTCCCTTTGGAGGTGTTTCAGGCACGTCCATTGGGGAGGAGACCTCGGGGAAGACCCAGGACTAGGTGGAGAGATTATATCTCAACACTGGCCTGGGAACGCCTCGGGATCCCCCCGTCAGAGCTGGTCAATGTGGCCCGGGAAAGGGAAGTCTGGAGCCCCCTGCTTGAGCTGCTCCCCCCGCGACCCGACCCCGGATAAACGGATGACGATGAGATGAGATCGTTATTTATATCCGAGATTATTTAATCTAACCCGATCTAAACTCTATCATGCACCCAAACACGGCGGCGTTTGGGTTTCCTACCTCGGACAACAATTGCCTCGCAACTGGCTGTTTATATCTAGCCGGTGCCATGTTTGGGTGTGTGTCTGTGCCGTAAAGCATTTTCGAAACTACAATCTGACTACATTTTCGAGGATACTTCCGCTGCGTCACATCCGGATTGTGTCGGTCCGAACAGATCAAGTTGCATATGCGCTTTTTCACTGGAGAGGCGACATGGGTAAATGACACACCCACCAATCAACCCAGAAATGGATGCAGAACCATCAGCATAACTCTCAACCTGCATACTTAATGTAATTTTGGCTAAAAAAGTTGCATAGTGGGCCTTTAAGACGGTTTTGGTTCATAACCCTCCCTTTAAGACGGTTTTGGTTCATTACCCTCCCTTTAAGACGGTTTTGGTTCATTACCCTCCCTTTAAGACGGTTTTGGTCCATAAGCCTCCCTTTAAGATGGTTTTGGTCCATAACCCTCCCTCCCTTCATTACCCTTGCCTGCCCCGTGTTTGATTCCCACACCCGGTCCTGTCATCACCTCCCCAGCGGCCCCGGGGCCCCGGGTGGTGAGGTCCTGTCATCAGCGGGCCCCGGGGCCCTCGCTCTCCCGGCGTTGAGTCATCCTCAGACGCTGACAGAGACTGAGACTCACAACCCGTCTGGAAGCGTCCTCAGACGTCTGTTCCCGTCGTCACAGTGACCGTACGGCCACGTGTGCGTGTGTCAGCGTTCGGGGGGGGGGGGGGGGGGGGGGCGTCAGGGGAGCGGGGGCGAGCCGGTGAACGCTGGGACGTGTCGGTGCAGCTAACCTCATAAAACCACCACTGGGTTCTGAGGCTCGGGAGGGGATCCTCAGGAGGGCACTCAGAGCGGCCACTAGGGGGGCTTCATCAGGGGGTCCTCATAGGGGCTCTTCATCAGGAGCTCTTCATCAGGAGGTCTTCATCAGGGGGTCCTCATCAGGGGGGCTTCATCAGGAGGTCTTCATCAGGAGGGCTTCATCAGGGGGTCTTCCTCAGGAGGTCTTCATCAGGGGGTCTTCATCAGCAGCTCTTCATCAGGAGGGCTTCATCAGGGTTCTTCATCAGGAGGTCTTCATCAGGAGGGCTTCATCAGGGTTCTTCCTCAGGAGGTCTTCATCAGGAGGTCTTTATCAGGGGGTCTTCCTCAGGAGGTCTTCATCAGGAGGTCTTCATCAGCTCTTCCTCAGGAGGTCTTCATCAGGAGGTCTTCATCAGGAGGTCTTCATCAGCTCTTCATCAGGAGGTCTTCATCAGGAGCTCTCCATCAGCTCTTCATCAGGAGGAGGTGCTGTTGCTCTGGAGGTTCTGTGCCCCCCCCCCCCGCCTGGTGTGATGGATGGCAGCGCTGTGTCAACACAGATGTGTCCCGTTCCACAGCGGGCAGGGTGGGGGGGCGCCCTGTGACGTCATGCTGGTGGAAACTGTGGATAACAGCCGGCAGCAGGCTTCCTGTCGCTCAGAGCACAGCCCTCAGGGAGCCTTCGTTCATCCCCAGCTCCGGTCCTGGTCCTCTGCTGGTCAGGGAGCCTTCGTTCATCCCCAGCTCCGGTCCTGGTCCTCTGCTGGTCAGGGAGCCTTGGTGTTTGAACCCCCGTGTGGTCGCTTGGTTTAGATTCTATTGGTGGAGAGGAACCACAGGGGGGGGGTCACCCTGGGGGTCTCAGCAGAGCTTCTTGGGGTTCCTTCTGTCTGGGGTCCGGTCCGCACTTCTGATGATCATCACTCCTTCCTTTCTTTCTCTCTTTCACTCTTCCTTCCTTTTGTCTTTCCTTCCTTCTTAGTTTGTTTGTGTTTCTTTCTTTCTTTCTTTCTTTCTTTCTTTCTTTCTTTCTTTCTTTCTTTCTTTCTTTCTTTCTTTCTTTCTTTCTTTCTTTCTTTCTTTCGCTCTTAGTTGCCTTCCTCCTCTCTCTAATTGTTTTTATTCTTCCCTTCTTTGTCAGTTCACTAACGAGTGTTTCGGGGGGCGGAGCTACAGTTAATTAACGAGTGTTGCGGTCCTCAGGATGTGTGTGTGAGGGGCGGAGCCGGCAGCCATGGAGCCCGAGCTGAACTGCAGCTCCTGGGACTCTGCTCTGGGCCCCCTCCCGCCCGGGATCACCAGGCAGGACGCCCGGGACCTCCTGCACAGACTCTGTACCCTCAGAACGGTAACACACACACACACACACACACACACACACATGCACGTACGCACGCACGCACACACACAGACGCACTGAAGCCCACCTACACGAACACAAAAAAACGAAATAAGCACACACACTCATACAAACCCAAACAAAAAGCCATAAATGCACGCAAGCCTACACATGAAAACGCCCACACAAACACGCAGATACAAAAACACGCACAGACACACACAACCACAAACACACACACAGACACACTTGTTATATTGTACTCCCATCCTCACACATGCTCACATCACATATTGGAGTCCGGTTGGTGTAAACCCAGCATTACAGCTTGGGACCAAATGTACAGAAACACACACTCACACTCACCCCAACGGGGTACTGCTCACCTCCAGAAGGCCGGAGACTCCGAGAGGGGAAGGCCTCTCTGGCACTCCTCCAAAACGCAATCCTAAACTAGATCTGCTTAAAGCAACGGTGCGCGTGCTAGCTGGCGGTATCTGGTATCATTCACTTCTGATCCACACCATGGCTGGTCATTTGCTGGATTCTCTGCACCAGAGTTTATGATCGGAGGTTCTCAGCATGTGTTATCGTTCTACTGCCCACCAATCGCCTTCTATCCTTTATTAGTCTCATTATGGTGTCTTCTTCTACTGTCGTATAACGCTGGTTCCTTAGCATCCATTTGAATCCTGACCCCAAGAATCAAAATCCAATCGTCTCGTGACTTCCCGAACGATTCCCGCGCTGAATCCGTAGCCGCCTCCCGGTTCCTCCCTGACCGACGGACATGAGGAGGAAGACTGGTTGATGGGGGGGGGGGGGGACAGCATGATGAGCTATCTATAGCCCGGCCTCGGTCTCCTTTAAGGGGCGCGGCTCTGAGGTCACTTTCAAAATAGAAACGTTAAGCGTCGGGGCGAGGGACGGCAGCACCGTCCCACTGCTGAGGCTCCCAGCCCTCCTGTGTTTACCCCCCGCCTCCACGCCGCCGGATCCACCGAGGTGAGGACCACACTCTCCTTCCTCGCTGCAGAGCTGGTTACAGGTGTTTACATCGCTACGAGAGCACGAGGTAGATTACAGTTGAGACGTATCGATGTGTTTCCCCGAGGCGCTCCAAGCCGAGGCTTCACGGCGCAGCGATTAAATGTGACAGCTGATGATGTCTGGAACCTCTCTGTGATCTTTATCCTCCTGATGTGAAACACAACACCGTGTGTGCTGCTATTAATACCCTGATTACTACGAGCCCCGGCTCAGGGATGACAGAGGAGACCGTCCAAACCGTCTCCTCTCCCCTCCGCCGCTTCAGTCATGTGACTGGTCGATGTCAGTCTGACGTCGGCGGGGCGGTGCCTCTGCCCCGTCCGTCTGGACGTTCCGTCCAGCCCGTCTCTCCGCCCTGTGGAGCCACTTCTGCAGAGGCTGCCCCCCGGGCTGCTGGCGGGAGGCGCCCCCGGCCCAGCGCCCCGAGCTCCGGGTCAACGCCTTCATCGCCGAGGTGGCGTCT
>NC_044067.1:950507-1028007 GCF_902167405.1 Gadus morhua | reverse complement strand
CACACGTACTGTGAGAATACCCATCACACACACACACTCACTGTTCTATTCACACACCCAGGAGAGGGGATGTGGAGACTGACCAGACGTCCCTAACCTCCCCCCCCCCCCCCCCCCATAGATCACACAGTCCCGGCGGTTCGAGGAGGAGAGCAGCTCCCCTGCTCAGATGGCCAAGTTCTTCAGCAGCCCCAGTAAGAGCCAGGGGTCGTGCTACAGCCAGGACGAGGTCCACTACCTACTGGGGGAGAACTGCTCCATGAAGAGGCTGCTGAACGAGGTTCCCCCCGCACCACCACACCTACTGTAGACTACTGTCACCTACTGTAGACTACTGTCACCTACTGTCACCTACTGTCACCTACTGTAGACTACTGTCACCTACTGTCACCTACTGTCACCTACTGTAGACTACTGTCACCTACTGTAGAATACTGTCACCTACTGTCACCTACTGTCACATACTGTAGACTACTGTCACCTACTGTCACCTACTGTAGACTACTGTCACTTACTGTCACCTACTGTAGACTACTGTCACCTACTGTCACCTACTGTAGACTACTGTCACTTACTGTCACCTACTGTAGACTACTGTCACCTACTGTCACCTACTGTAGACTACTGTCACCTACTGTAGACTACTGTCACCTACTGTCACCTACTGTAGACTACTGTCACCTACTGTAGACTACTGTCACCTACTGTCACCTACTGTCACCTACTGTCACCTACTGTCACCTACTGTAGACTACTGTCACCTCCACACCTACTGTAGACTACTGTCACCTTCTGTAGACTACTGTCACCTACTGTAGACTACTGTCACCTACTGTCACCTACTGTCACCTACTGTCACCTACTGTAGACTACTGTCACCTACTGTAGACTACTGTCACCTACTGTCACCTACTGTCACCTACTGTAGACAACTGTCACCTACTGTCACCTACTGTCACCTACTGTCACCTACTGTAGACTACTGTCACCTACTGTCACCTACTGTCACCTACTGTCACCTACTGTCACCTCCACACCTACTGTAGACTACTGTCACCTTCTGTAGACTACTGTCACCTACTGTCACCTACTGTCACCTTCTGTAGACTACTGTCACCTACTGTAGACTACTGTCACCACCACACCTACTGTAGACTACTGTCACCTACTGTAGACTACTGTCACCTACTGTCACCTCCACACCTACTGTAGACTACTGTCACCTACTGTCACCTACTGTCACCATATTGTGAAACATACAAGAACAATATTGAAACACAGAAAACCTAAGAAAGACGGCCTGATTTAATAAGAAAAAAATAATGACCTTTGTTTTCATGCTGAGGTGAGATATTAGATGAAAATAATAGTGACAAATATAATAAATATAGCCAAACGCGGTGTGTATTCACCATCATGAATATACATACCCAGTGCTAGTGATGGTTAGCCTACAGATGTTTAGAGAGAAGGAACCTCTAGGAGTTCAGTTCTTCACCATGTTTATTAGTTCTGGTTGTGCAGTGTTCATGTGTTCACCCAGTGACCGTTGTCGGGTTCACCCTAACCCTGACCCTAACCCTGACCCTGACCCTAACCCTAACCAGGACCCTGACCCTGACTCTGACCCTACCCTTCCATGTCCCTGCCCCTGTCCCGTCCAGAAGAACGCTGTGATCGACGGCCTCCAGGAGCAGGTGACCAACGCCAAAGACAAGCTGCTGCGTCTGGTGAGCTCCAGCCAGCCCCGCCCCCCTGGCCCCGCCCTGGACTCCGCCTCCACCCAGAGCACGGGGGCGGGGCCCTCCGACGGCCCCGGGACCCCTCCCCCTGGCAGGGGCCCCCCGCCCTCCTCTCCTCCCGTCCCAGCCCCCACCGGGGTCCCCCTCCCCCCCGGGCCCCCGTTCGGCCTCGGGCCCCCCCCTCTCCCCGTGGAGCAGGCGAGGGGGGGGCCACAGGGGGCGGGCCCTCAGGCCGGCTCCGTGGAGCCCGGGGCCAGAGACCCCAGGGTAGGCGGGCGGGGCCCCGTGGCCCCCGAGCCGCCCCGGCCCGCTGGGGGGTCGGTGACGTCGACGGGGGGAGAGCGGTCTGTGCCCCCCTCGGACCGGGCGTGGCCCCCCCTCGGCCTGGGGGGCTTCGTCAGCAGCCTGCAGCTGCAGGAGGTCCTGCAGGAGCTGAGCGCGGCGGCCGCCCTGTCGGGGGGCCCCCCCGGGGGCCCCCTGCCGCACGTCTTCACCGACGCCTCCCTCCTCACGCCCCTCCCCCTGCCGGCGCCCTGGACCCCGCCCCCCCCGGGGCTGTTCGGCAGCGTCTCCCCCCACGCCATGAGGCGGCGCCGGCCCCCCTTCCGCCCCGGGCGGGGGGGGCCCCCTCCCTTCTTCCTCCCGGGCCTCAGCCCCGCCCCCGGCCCGGGGAGAAGGAGGGGCGCCCCCGCCGGACCCCGAGACCGGAGGAAACTGAGCCCCACGTCGCCCCCACGCCACGCCCTGCCAGGGGCCCCCCCCTCCGGCCTGGGCAGCAGGGGGGAGGGGGGGGGGGGAGGGGGAGGAGGGGGAGGAGGAGGAGGGGCAGAGGAAAGCGGGAGAGAGAGGCTGGGTGGGCAGAAGGGGGCCGGCGTGTGGCCCCGGGGCCCCTCCAGACGAGCACCTTGCGGGCGGGGGCGGGGGTAGGAGGGGGGTCTGCAGGGACCGCTACGGGTCCTGGGACTCGGACTCCAGCAGCTCCGCGGACTACGGGCCGTACCATCGGCCGTACTGCGACGCCTGCCTGCAGCGCGGCTCGCTGCTCAGCTCCTCCTCCTCCTCCGACGAAGACGAGGACGAGGACGAGGAGGACGATGGGGAGTACGGGGGCTACAGCGGCCTCTACCGCGGCCCCCGCCCCGTCATCTTCAAGGAGGACCTCACACCCACCTTTGTGTGAAGCCAGCCGTGCACAGGCGAGCACAAACATGATCACAAACACACACGCACACAAACATGATCACACACACACACCCGCACACAAACATGATCACACACACACACGCATGCACACACAGACATGCGCACACACAGAGGCGCACACACACACACACACACACACACACACACACACACACACACACACACACACACACACACCCCCCCACCCTGCCCCCCTCCTCCAGGCCTGCAGGGTACTCCCCAGCGTTCCGTTGGGAACGAACCTCAACCCGACCGGACTCGAAGCAGCATCGATGCATCAGCGTTAGGGTCAGGGTGTGTGCCTCCAGACCCTCTCTGGTCCAGAACAGGGGTCCGGTCTGACCCCCCCCGGACCCTGGGGGCTACGGATCGGTCCCCAGGCTGGGTCAGCCCTGGGGAGCTGCTGGTCCCAATGGGAACGCTCAGAGGAGCCACGCTTTGTAACGCTCACAGTTATCCCAGGGGATGTGAGAATAACACATACATTCTGCATATTGACAGTTTTTAAAATAGCGTTCAGTAGTCTACAAACCGTTTTCTAATCGTAGTAGTATCATGTGTCCACAAGCCCTCACTGCGTTGGGAGGAGGGACAGGGTGAGTGAGTGTTGACAGGCCTCACACCAGCGACACCACCTGAGGGATTAATTAAACCAGTTAACGATGCTCTGAGCCGGTCCTGACGGTCTCCGACTGAAGAAGGTGCCTCTAAACGTGTTTTTTTTTATTGTGAATGAATGTTCTCTGATGACCTCTGACCTCCACTCGCGCTCCAAATCAACCGGGAGAGATGACACGGAGTCCAGGGACACTGGTCCCAGAGAACGGACTGGTCTCCCATGACGACCGTCTCCAGGGACACTGGTCCCAGAGAACGGACTGGTCTCCCATGACGACCGTCGCCAGAGGGGCTGCACATGTATTTATTTATTTATTTATAGACGTTTTAAGTGTCTGTTTTTTTCATACGAATCGAAATGACCAAGCTTATAATAAAAACATGAAAAATAAATGGAATGTTTGATGGTTGCAGGGAGAGCAAGAGAGAGAGAGAAAGGGTGAAATTACCTTTTTGTTTTATTTGTGAATAAATATTACAGTATAATGTTACATCATTTTCCCAGTATGACGTACAAAGGCCATCGACCAATCACAGAACGACCGTACAAGTTGGACGAGGAGCGCTCAGCCCCTTCCTCATCAGGCTAGCGGGATGAATCTATGAATCAATATGCACATTAAAAACCAAAGCTTCTGCTCGTTTTTTTGCCTTTTCAGGGCATCTTTGTGAGCAACTATTTAAAATTAAGATTACAAATAAATGTGACATTATTCCGATGGAAACTGGCCTTTTGAGATATATTTCAGGCCTAAAAAATGAAAAGTCAGACACGCCCCCCCCCTCCCCCTGTGTGCTCCCCGCGGGCTCCGACGTGTACACTAGTGCAGTTATTAAACACCATGGCATTTAGGGATGAGACGGCAACAGCAGACAGCATCTGGAGGTAAGGTTAGAGGAACCGACATAGCAACAGCCTCCAAGCTCCGGCTCTGTGTGACAGCGCCGTCCGTCGCCTGTTCTGCTCCCCGATTGGCTGACACAGTCATCCATCCCACCCCTGCCACGCCCCTCGCCTCTGTCGCTCTCGCGGCGTCAGACCTTTGAAGTCCTGGGGGCGGGGCTAAGCAAATAACGCCATGTGTTCCTTAAGAGTCGTGTCGTCATTGGTGTAAAACGTCATACTCCACGCCCATGTTTGAGGGAGTCCCTCTGATTGGCTGGTTGGACCTCCCCCGCTCCCCCCCTGCGCCCGAACCCTGCTCCTATTCTCCACCGCAGACTAGTGCGTTTGCGTAACTCCGCGGCCCCATGTGTCCGGGATCCACCGCCTCCCCGCCCGCTACGCAGACGGCGTACCGACCCTCCGGAGCGACAAAGACAGCCAGGCTCCGACCTATTGGCGAAAAATAAAACCAGAAGATCAGAATCTCCGCTCCCACGGCCGAACATCGGACTCCCTGCGGCGCGGCGAGGCTCCGAGGCCCGGTGGAAGGTTTACGCAGCGCGGAGCCACCACTCCGTCCGCGGTGGAGAGATTGGGCAATCGGTCGATTCTCCGTTGAATCGTCAGTAGGGTGAAGCGAGGAGCCGCCATGGCAGTCGGATCCCTGAGCCTCCACATCGGGATATGAAGAGGATCTAGGCCCACAGGACCCCCGACCACCACCTCATTTATTTCCGCAGAGGAACCGCGTCGGGTCGCCGAGCTCTGCGACGCTTCGGCCGCCATCTAGAACCACATTGCAGGCGGTTCGCTCCGGGGGACCCAGCAGGGAGAGGCCAGATCAGGACTATTTCAGTCGAAGACGTGTAGCGGCCCGTGGAGGACGTCGAGGAGCAGAAAGGAGGAGATGCTGTGATTGTCAGTTTATAGACCGAACCTCCACCGGATAACGGAGCTTTCCTTCTTTTTGCCCTTTTTGAATTGTGTGTAATTCAAGAACTGTGATCCCTTTGGATGAGAAGGATCTGTCCGTCCGCCCACCCTGCCATCTAGACAGCCACGGTCCGCACCGAGATACCCCGAGGATCGGATCATGTCCGGCCGGCCCAGGACCACCTCCTTCGCGGAGAGCTGCAAGCCCGTGCCGCAGCCCTCGGCGTTCGGCAGCATGAAAGTCAGCAGTAAGTATGGCCCTGTGCTTCTGGCCCCGTGCTTCTACCGCCAATCACCGACTAGCAAGCCCGGGTCGCCTTCGCTTAGGCCCGACAGGCTGCACATCTGCAGCGAGTCACTGTGTGTAGGGCCCGGGCTAAGAGGGCCTGGCCCGGGTTAAGTGGGCCTGGCCCGGACTAGGAGGGCTACTGTCGGTCATAGCTCTGACACTGAGGTGACCGGGGCTGTAGTAACACCCTGCCTCCTGTGAGGTGGGACCGCGTCTCTCTCTGCGCTGGGCGGGCGCCAGGGGAGCAGGCCCCGCTAGAGGGGATAGAGCTGGCACCGTGTCAAGCCGGGATCCGGGCGGGCTCTGCGGCCGAGGTCCGGGGCGATCGGGGGTTATTTCTGAGCGGTAGCCGGGCATGAGTCCGCCCTGCAGCGGGAGTCGGAAGCACACGAGCGGTGGATCTTCATAATCGGGCTATTACGCAATGGTCAAACGCAAGGTGCGCCCGTTCCCTGAACGTGAGTGGTTCGGAGTCTTTTTGAAAAAGAAAAGCAGGGATCTGACGTCGCGCCTACTGCGGAGTGTGTGTGTGTGTGTGTGTGTGTGTGTGTGTGTGTGTGTGTGTGTGTGTGTGTGTGTGTGTGTGTGTGTGTGTGTGTGTGTGTGTGTGTGTGAGAGAGTGTGTCACGGGGTGTCATGTTCCCAAAGACACCGAGCTGCCTTCCAGAAGGGGTTGATGGGCTGCAGTAGATACGCGGGCCACGCGTTACACTGACACTACGCTCACTACACCCGGGCCTACCCCGCAAGAAACCGTTATGTTTCATCCCCGCACACTGCGTCTTGTCCCCGGCGTGTGGAGCTCCTCTGACAGGAGGCTACACATGTAATGTTGTATAATCTGATGCTCTTTAGGCCTACAGCCTCGCATGTTGTATGCTCTGTAGGCCTCCAGCCTCACGTCACATCCACGCTGTAACGGCGCATGACCTGCCACTTCTGCTCCATGTCGTTTGGCGCAAACGGGGGCTTCCTGGGCTGTGGATCGGCCGCTTAGTGTGAGCGTGTGATCGATCGCTGTAATGGGCTGAGATCGGGATGTCGAGGCACCTGAGAGTGAAAGTGGAGACTGTTGAAGACGTGGCTGATTGCAGCATGCCGTGGTTGTAAACTGATGGGTGATGCCTGATGCCACACACACACACGCGATATTAAAATGAGCACGTTACCTTATCTTTTGATTGTATTTAAATCATGCTGAAAGTGATGTGTTGAGGACACGATACTTTATGGGTGCTACGTCGTTCACCTTTTGGACTGTACACTAATCTAACACTAATGACTTCATGGATTCCCAGCATCGTTAGAAGGAGCCTTCTCCCCTGGTCGGCCTAACGATGATACCGTTGGACTGTTGTACACAACAAATTATAATGGCATCTCAAATATTTGCAGCCTCCCACTTTAGACTTCATTCTGTCGTATCTCCTCCTGATGGGCGCCGACTCTGGAAGACAGCGCTGGGACACCTGGGGCAGGCCAGCCCGCAGGTGGAGGGCGGGGGTAGGGGTAAGGGGGCCTTGGGTAGGAGGGCTGGGGTAGGAGGTTAGGGGTAGGGGGGCTGGGGAAGGAGGCTAAGGGGGCTGGGGGAGGCGGGCTGGGGTTGGTGGGGTAGGGGGGCTGGGGTAGGAGGGTAGTTGGGCTGCGTTCAGTAGCAAATCTTGTTGTAATGAAGCGAGGGACGGCCTGCCAGCCAGACGCAGACTCGGCCTCCTGTGTGGTTCACTGCAGTACCGCTGGAGGTAACGGCTCTGGGTTGAGCTATTATCGTATCGTATCGTTAAACGCTGCGCTCGTTAAGGGCTGGAGGTCTAAAGCCGTGTGTGTGTACTAGTGTGCCTCAAACCTTGTTCCTGCACCCCTAGAAACACCAGCAGAAATCCGCTGCACCTTTTTATTTTTTCACCTTCTTTATGCAATGCCTTGTTTTCCAGCCTGAGCCACGTGCACGCACACACGTGCACACTAACACAGGCATGCACACGCGTGGAGATCTGGCCAGTGATCTGAAGCAGCTGTAGCCAATGTCTATGAACCTAGAGGGAACACTGGTGCCCCTCCCACACACGCACGCACGTACGGGCGCACACACGCAGCACATGGACTCTTGCATTTGTGTCTTTGGACGAGGCAGCTGGCCAAGAACAATGAGTGACTTGTTTAGCATTTCAAAGATAGTGGTCCCTCTCTCCCCCTTTCTCTCCCTTTCTCCCCCTCTCTCCCCCTCTCTGACTCCCTCTTTTCTCTGTTAAATGTTGCCAATAATGACGGAAAAACAACGTGCTCTCTGACTCCGAATGAAACCAACGAGAGGAGGCCGATCGGTCTGCTTTGATGGGCGGCTGATCTGATTGGCTCTGCCTCTGTTGGAGAACCTCTACAGCACCTATACACCCCCGTGTCCCCCCCCCCCCCCCCCCCAAGCGTCACAGAACCCAGCGCTTCCACTAAAGCGGACGATGTCGACCACTAAGTGAAGCGGTGAGGCCCGGTTTAAGATCAGTCCGTCTGGTCCGTCGGTGGGGCGGTACTGTGACGGGATGTCCCGCCGCGCTAACACGCGCCTCCTGGGCGGCCTGGGGCTCGGGAGGTAGAGCCCGAAGGTCGCTGGTTCGATCCCCGGCTCCTCCTAGCGGAGTCGAGGTGAGCAAGACACCTCCCCCTGACTGCTCCTGACGAGCCGGCGGTGTGGTCTACAGACGGGTGTGTGGGGGTCCCTCCTGTGTGGGGGTCCCCCCCCTGCGTCTGAAGGTAACCCGTTCCTCATACGGGTCAGGCTGTCCCCCCCCCCCCCCCCCACCCGTTAAAGGCGTCCTCTGACTTCCTGAAGCATCGATCGCCCCTCAGTATCGATCCTGCTGTAGCAGCAGGGCGTGTGTCACTGATCGCCGGGGAAAGGTCGGCTAATGGTTGTGTGGGTAACGTTTAAACTAAAGTGTTTGACTCTGAATAAAACCAACGTCTGAAATTAGCGTTAAGGAGACAACTTGCGTTTCTCTGTATTGTGAAAAAGATGTTTCTGCTCAAGACACATTTTGTGATGACTGAACACTGATACGTGTTTATAAAGAGTCTGTGTGCGCACTTTACGTGGATTTGTGGGTACTGTACGTGCGTATGTATGTGTGCGTGTACTGTATGTGTGTGTGTGTACTCTATGTGTGTGTACTGTATGTGTGTGTGTACTGTATGTGTGTGAGTGTTGTATGTGTGTGCATACTGTACGGTTGCGTACTGTACGGGCTACACATGAGTGCGCATGTTTAAACTTTTCGCACGGTTTGAGGAAGTACTGAGACGTCACTGAGGCGAGGGAGCAGGAATCCGTGGGCGGATCTCTCTCTCTCTCGCTCGCTCGCCCGCCCGCCCGCCCGCCCGCCTGTGGCTGTTTCCTCCCCTCCTTTATGGTTTCCCCCCCCTCTCTATTTCGGTCTCCTCTGCGTTCGCCTTCTGTCCGCCCGCTGGAATCCAGTCTCCTAGTCCCTACACCCTTGTTCCCTTCACCCTTGGCCCTTGATCCCGCCCATGAGTGCCTCTGCTGTGATTGGCTCCCTCCCTCGTCACTCAGCAGGACCAACGCTCACAGCGGGCTGAGAATAGCCCGTCTGGGTGATATTCGAGGAGGCTCTGTGTGTGGGTGGGTACGTGCGCAGTGGGAACGTGCGCGCTGGAGACGTGTGGGGGCGGCTCCGTGCGCGGTGTGCACGTAGATTCTGGCACCCTGCAGCGCTGCTACCTTAGCACGGCGTCTTCATTTGGACGGGACGCTCCCTGCTGGCCGCTGAACAGGGGCAGGGTGTCCAAGGACGGGGTGGTGAGACCCCCCCCCCCCCCCCCGGGTCACTGTACCCTGGACCCTGGACCCGGCTGGAGGGTCTCCGGCTGCGGCCCGGACCACCTGGGACTGTGTCCTTGTACTCCCCTCACTACCTGGGGGTCCTTGATAGTATCGGGGAGGGACTCCGATGCCTCCCGTAACGCGGCGGGGTTCGGCGCCGTGACAACGCTCCACTGGGCCCCAGCGGCGGCCGGGGGGGCAACGAGGCTAGCTTGCTCTTGAGGAACGAAGTCTCCGCTGGCTTGCTTATCTTTACCACCCGCTGCTCTGGACTTCAACCCCAGAGACGCTACGTCATGGGGGGACGGGAAGGCCAGGAGCCACCTGGTGTGTGGGTGGAGCCCCCCTGGTGTGTGGGTGGAGCCCCCCTGGTCTGTGGGTGGAGCCCCCCTGGTCTGTGGGCGGAGCCCCCCTGGTGTGTGGGTGGAGCCCCCCTGGTCTGTGGGTGGAGCCCCCCTGGTCTGTGGGTGGAGCCCCCCCTGGTCTGTGGGCGGAGGGCCGGGAGGGGGTCCGACTTCATGCAGTCTTTGGTTTTAATGCCGGAGTCCCTCCGGTTAGACCCTGAACCAGACTGTGGTCCCTAAATCAGTCTGACCTGAACCTTCGGGCCCTCGTGGCCCTCCATCAGTGGTACATCTGATTGGACAGAGAACTAAGGTTTTGTGAGGCTCCGCACAGGTTCTTTATGTCGGACCAATCACTGCTGCTCCCCGACTCAAGGTGCTCGGTGTGCAAATCACAACTGTGCTAAAGATTTGCTTCTTTTTTTTCTCTTTCTTCCCTCATTTCTTCACACCACTCCCTCCTTCTCTTCCTGCTCTCTCACTCCCTCGGCTCTCTCTCCTCTCTGTCTCCTTCTCTGTGTCTGTCTCTCTCTCTCCGTCTGTCTCTGTCTCTCGCCCTGTCTCTCTCTCTCTCTCTCTCTCTCTCTCTCTCTCTCTCTCTCTCTCTCTCTCTCTCTCTCTCTCTCTCTCTCTCTCTCTCTCTCTCTCTCTCTCTCTCTCTCTCCCCCCGTCTGTCTCTCTGTCTCTGTCCCTCTCCCTCTCTCTCCGTCTGTCTCTGTCTCTCTCCCTCTCTCTCCGTCTGTCTCTCTCTCTCTCTCTCCGTCTGTCTCTGTCTCTCGCCCTCTCTCTCTCTCTCCCTCTCTCCCTCTCCCTCTCTCTCTCTCTCTCCGTCTGTCTCTCTGTCTCTGTCCCTCTCTCTCTCTCTCTCTCCCCGTCTGTCTCTCTGTCTCTGTCCCTCTCCCTCTCCCTCTCTCTCTCTCTCTCTCTCTCCGTCTGTCTCTCTCCCTCTCTCTCCGTCTGTCTCTGTCTCTCTCCCTCTCTCTCCCTCTCTCTCTCTCCGTCTGTCTCTGTCTCTCGCCCTCTCTCCCTCTCTCTCTCTCTCTCCGTCTGTCTCTGTCTCTCGCACTCCCTTTCCCTCCAGGAGATAAGGACGGCGGTAAGGTGACCACGGTGGTGGCCACCCCGGGCCAGGGCCCCGACCGCTCCCAGGAGGTGAGCTACACGGACACCAAGGTGATCGGCAACGGCTCCTTCGGCGTGGTCTACCAGGCCAAGCTCTGCGACTCAGAGGAGATGGTGGCCATCAAGAAGGTCCTGCAGGACAAGAGGTTCAAGGTGAGGGGGCCACACACACGCACGCACACACACACGCACGCACACATGCACGCACACGCACACGGACACGCACGCACTGTAACGATACACCAACTCACGATTCGGTTTCTATCACGATTTTTGACCCACGGTTCGGTACATCCCACGATTTTTTTAAATTTAAAAAGCATTTTATTTAAACAACACTGAACACTGAATAGATTTGAACAGAAAGAATACTATTAAAGTATAGCAAAATGAATAAATAAAAAACCAAAGATTGCAGTTGGAGGATGCTTGCAGGTAGGCAAAAACCCTCAACTAGTTTGGTTGGTTTAGTCAAATATCCTATTAGCGCTTCTCAATAGGCTATGTACCTTAAATAATGACATAATCAGGCCGCATAGAATGCAACATGTTTAATAGCCTTACTTTCAAATAGATGGGTAAAAAGATGAACGTCACAATAGCGAGGCATGTGTTACGAGTAGCGTATGTGTCTGCGCGAGAATGGCAGTGTGCGTATGTGTGTGTGTGAGTGACGTCAGCGAGTGAGTGGACGAGCGAGGAGAGCGAGCGGTAGCGTGTGTGTCTAGTGAAGAAACTAACAAGTCCGGTAGAATAAAGTACTCATCCTGTCAATAATCGGTGGCCGCTTTATTCCGACCTATAAGCAGACCAACTGCCGGTCAAATCACACAAAACAATAGAGACAGGATCACACATCTTTTCGCGCTTGGCCCACTCTGGATAAATGTCGTTCATATCGCATATGAGGACTTCGACGGCTGTGGAGAAATGCAATCCTCCGTAGCCACGGAGAGCTGTGATCACAGAGAGGGCATCTCGTCACAGACTTACGGCATCGATAAGAGGGGGCGGTGTCAGCAGACCATTATTTAGACAAATTATTAGCAAATATCAATCTGACAATTTGACCGGAAGTTAGAAAGTGCGTATCGCGCTTCTGCCTTCTCACACCGCGAGACAGGTTCGTGGCTTTGAGTGTCGCGATTTCGGTTTCGATACGCGTATCGTTACAGCCCTAGTATGTATTGATGTGTGTGTGCGTGCCGTACGTGTGTATTGTACCGTGTGTACATTGTGCACGTGCGTACTGTATGTGTGCGTACTGTACATGTGTGTGTGTGCGCGTACTGTACGTGTTCACACACACAGAGCTATATGATGTAGAGCAGACCGCTCTACATCATATAGCTCTGTGTGTGTTAACAACACACACAGAGCTATATGATGTAGAGCGGTCTGCTCTACATCATATAGCTCTGTTGCCGCTTTCACACCAAAAAGAACCGAGAGCCAGTTCCGGGCTGGTGCTAGGGCCAGTTCCAAACTGGTTCCAGCCTTACCCCAGTTAAGAACCGGTTGGTTTCACACCGGCCAGAGCCAGCCATGGAGCCGGCGTGAGCAACGTCATGACGTCACTGCAAACGTCTCCGCTAATGAGCTTGGACAGAAGCATACGGCCGACATCTTTCTTTATTCTGGGTGGAAATAGTAACATAGTTACGCCATTAAATGCGTTAATGGAAACATTTTTAGCGAGAAATGTGCATTTTACTTTCATAATGTTCGCTCGGTGAATGTGAAGGATGTTTGGTTTGATAGTTATGACGGAGAGGGAACGCTCCGTTCACTTGCATGGACATGGACTCATCTAGCTGCGTTGGCGCGTTGACGCGTTGAACCACCACACAATGATCAAGCGTCAGGTTAGGCGCGCAGAAGAACCCTCGCGCCAGTTTCAAACACAACAACAACAATTTCGTCTTCGATTCAATCCGTGTATGGTTCGTTCTTTGAATATTCTGATTTAAAACAAAATCAGAAAAAACAAAAAAGAACCATACGCGGATTCACGTCCATTGTTTACGGTGCTTTAAAAAATGCCGGTCTTCGTTGGTCTTCCTGTTTATGAAGGTACGGATAACTCCGCCCCCTGCCCCCGGCGTAAAAGCGGTTTTAGTTCTGGCCCAGCTCTAAAGTGGGGCCAGAGTTGAACCGGTTTTTAGGGGCCGGAGCCGGTTCTTTGGCGGTGTGAAACCAAAGCCCTGGCCCTAGCTCCGAACTGGCCCGGAACCGGCCCCGATTTTGCGGCGGTGTGAAAGGGGCATGTGTGTGTTGTTCACACACACGGAGCTATATGATGTAGAGCGGTCTGCTCTACATCATATAGCTCTGTGTGTGTTGTTCACACACACAGAGCTATATGATGTAGTGATGCAGTGAGAGGATGGAAAGTCTGCTGGTTATACCACCCCCGCAAGAAGAGTTGGGGAGGGGAGGGAGGGAGACACAGACAGTGGGGGAGAGACGTTGGGAGGGAGGGAGACAGACAGTGGGGGAGAGAGAGCTACAAAGAGGGCGCTATTCAAAGGGAGCGACTGCCAGCAGCCGTTTGTGTGATGATGTCATGAAGGCACAGCTCCCCTCTGTCGGGGGAACGCGTCACCCCATTGGCTGAGGTTCAGGCCCTCTCGTCCAATGGAGCGCTGGTTCCACCGTTTGAAATGCCTTTTGTGAACGGCTCAGTTCAGATGTGACCTCGCTATGAATCCACCCTGGATGATGTTGGTGTTCTCTTCTTATGAGTATGCTCACAATAACCCCAGCTCCTCAGGGTAACGTTGGGAGGGGGGTGTCTGAGAGGCAGAGGGGCGTCGTCACAGGATGCCCCGACAACCAATGGGACGTCCCGGTGCCTCTCCGATGAGGTCATTCACATCGTGTAATCCTCCATGACTTTTATCCTCACATTTTGCCTCGTGTCCTCCCCCTCGCATCCCTCCCTCCCTCCCTCCCTCTCTCCTCCCTCCCTCTCACCCTCCCATCTCCTCCCTCCTCCCTCCTTTCTTCCTCCCTCCCTCCCTCTACCCCTTGCTCTTCCCCTCCCTCCCTCTCTCCCTCCCTCCTCCCTCCCTCCCTCCCTCCCTCCCTCCCCCCCTGTTATCCGGTGGACATCTTGCTGCCAGAGTGTAGTGACTGAGTGCTAAGTCTCCTCACATGACTTCACGGCACGCGGCGCGAAATACTGCTCATGCACAGAAACTCACTCATCCTGTCTCCCCCACTGCAGCCTGGTCCTCCCCCCTCTCTCCTCCCCCACCCGGTGTGCTCTGGGAGTGTGTGAAACGAGCCTCAGGCCAATGAGAAAGAGAGAGAGAGAGAGAGGGGGGGGGGAGAGAGAGAGAGGGAGGGAGGGAGGGAGGGAGGGAGAGAGAGAGAGAGAGAGAGAGAGAGAGAGAGAGAGAGAGAGAGAGAGAGAGAGAGAGAGAGAGAGAGAGAGAGAGAGAGAGAGAGAGAGAGAGAGAGAGAGAGAGAGAGAGAGAGAGAGAGAGAGAGAGAGAGAGAGAGAGAGAGAGAGAGAGAGAGAGAGAGAGAGAGAGAGAGCTCTTTAAAGATGATCCAAGTGCATTGTGGGATACATCCCCTCTGTCTTCTGGGATCATATTTCAGTCCAGAGGAAAATGGATGCTCAGTACAAGACACACAATCGCACACTGCAGCGATGGCCGTAGGGCGTTGTCTGCTCGCTGTAACGTCCGGCCTGTCTGCCCCCCCGCCTGCTCCTCCTCACACCACCGACCGAGGGGGGGGGGGGGGGGTGACGTCACTCGCTGGTGGGCGAGGTGGGGGGGGGGCTGTGGGAACCATTTGTCCCTCAGTGAGTGAGCTGGGCTGGGGGTCAGCGAGGCTCGGGAGCTTCAGACGGGTCACCTCCCGTCAGACAGGGGGGGTCGTAGACCAGCCTCTGGACTGGAAACACACACGCACGCACGCACGCACGCACGCACACACACACACACACACACACACACACACACACACACACACACACACACACACACACACACACACACACACACACACACACACACACACACACACACACGCACTTATTGTATGTTTACGCCCCCGGACACGCCCTGACCTGCAGCCAGGTGGGCCATCAGATGACATCAGGTCTTCAGTGATTGGCTGCTGTCAGCCACAGCCGTTGGTCCCCTCAGGTCTGCTGGAGTGAGGCCGGAGAGGTCGAGGGTCGCACCGACGTGGACCAGAGCCCGCGTGGAGCACGTCAGCTCCTTATTGAGGGGGGCGGGGCCCACGCCTGCAGCTGCCCTTCATTATAACATGAACCTAACATGGCTCCCTCTCTCTCTCTCCCTCTCTCACCCTCAGAACCGCGAGCTCCAGATCATGAAGAAGCTGGACCACTGTAACATCGTCAGGCTTCGCTACTTCTTCTACTCCAGCGGGGACAAGGTCAGTAGGTCACGGCTCCAGGTCGGAGTTCACCTGGACTCTGACCAGCCACCCCTCCTACCTACCGTGTGTGGTACGCCCTGGCACTCAATGTACACACTTATTGTGTGTCGTACTTAGTTGTGTATCATCTTATCCTAGCTATCTGTGTTGTGTACGGGGAATGAGTTAACCTAGTGATAGTTAGTGCTCGGCACTTGGTTCTATGAACATCCTCACTGGACCCACAGAGATATGTTGTTGTTTCACCTTCTGCGGACCAATGTACTTATTTTATTGTAAGTTGCTTTCGATAAAAGCGTCTGTCAAACGCACTGAATGTAAACTAAGATGTAAGTGCTCCACCTCCCTGCACCACCTCCACCTCCCTGCTCCTCCTCCACCTCCCTGCTCCACCTCCACCTCCCTGCTCCCCCTCCCTGCTCCACCTCCACCTCCCTGCTCCACCTCCACCTCCCTGCTCCACCTCCCTGCTCCACCTCCCTGCTCCACCTCCTCCTCCCTGCTCCACCTCCACCTCCCTGCTCCACCTCCCTGCTCCACCTCCTCCTCCCTGCTCCACCTCCACCTCCCTGCTCCACCTCCCTGCTCCACCTCCTCCTCCCTGCTCCACCTCCACCTCCCTGCTCCACCTCCCTGCTCCACCTCCTCCTCCCTGCTCCACCTCCACCTCCCTGCTCCACCTCCCTGCTCCACCTCCTCCTCCCTGCTCCACCTCCACCTCCCTGCTCCACCTCCCTGCTCCACCTCCTCCTCCCTGCTCCACCTCCACCTCCCTGCTCCACCTCCCAGCCCCGCCCCCCCCTCCGCCCCGTCCCCCCCTCCCTCCCGTCCCCCCCTCCGCCCCGTCCCCCCCTCCCAGCCCCGCCCCCCCCTCCCTCCCGCCCCCCCCCCTCCGCCCCCTCCCCCCCCTCCCAGCCCCCCCCCCCCCCCTCCCTCCCGCCCCCCCCCTCCGTCCCGTCCCCCCCCCCCCCCCCGTCCCCCCCTCCCTCCCGCCCCCCCCCCTCCGCCCCGTCCCCCCCTCCCTCCCGTCCCTGGTCCCCAGACGTCCTGTTTGTGCCCCACTGACCCGCGGGCCGTTAGAGGAACTGTATGTAAACGTTTCAGTAGGCGCTCTAAATGCAGCGCAGCCGTTTCACACATTGCTCCCCATTCGGAAATCTGCATCCAGAAAAGACGTGTTGACATTGCAACGCAGTCCAGCTGTCACGTCTGTCTGTCTGTCTGTCTGTCTGTCTGTCTGTCTGTCTGTCTGTCTGTCTGTCTGTCTGTCTGTCTGTCTGTCTCTTTGACCCCACGTCTGTCTGTCTGTCTGTCTGTCTGTCTGTCTGTCTGTCTGTCTGTCTGTCTGTCTGTCTGTCTGTCTGTCTGTCTGTCTGTCTGTCTCTTTGACCCCACGTCTGTCTGTCTGTCTGTCTGTCTGTCTGTTCTCGACTCAGAGGACATTTCTCCATGTCAGTGTTTTAAAGCTCATGTCCCTTCACACAAAGGAAGTAAAGGTTTAATAATAGTACCCTATGCCCACTTGATCCCCCCTGCCGTGTGTGTGTGTGTGTGTGTGTGTGTGTGTGTGTGTGTGTGTGTGTGTGTGTGTGTGTGTGTGTGTGTGTGTGTGTGTGTGTGTGTGTGTGTGTGTGTGTGTGTGTGTGTGTGTGTGTGTGTGTGTACACAGGGCTCTGAAGTCATGCTAGTGTCCATCCATTCAGAGCTGTAGTGCATTATGTTACACATCAAGATCCCTGGTTCAGAGTTCACCTAGACTCTGCATAACCTCCCCCCTTACCCCCCACCCCCCTTTTACACACCTATGGTATGGTTGTACATCCTGGCTCTTCAGAATAGTACTGGGCATTGTGTAGCATCTTATCCTAGCTTTTTAGACGTATACGGGGAATGAGTTAACCTAGTGATGGTTAGTGCTTGGCACCTTACTGTACCCACAGCGGTATATTGTTGTTTCCCCTTCTTCTGACAAATGGCCTTATAGCGAATGTGAATAAATGCATTATGTCATCTGCATGTTATATTCATCACACGTATGATCGTCCCCACCTCGTGGCGCTCGTCTGACAGAACCCCAGCTGCGTCTGCCTACTGGGCAGACTGGGATCACCCAACTGAGCCCAGTCTGCCTACTGGGCAGACTGGGATCACCCCCAGGCCCTGATGACCTATTTACCTGTCGCTATGGCGACCAGCGGCCGTGTGACTGGCTGGCCGCGGGCGGCTGAGGTGCCCCCCCCCCCCCTGCATGGGGTCCAGTTGGGCTGGGATCAGACCAGCGGCCCCCTGGGAGGGGGGTTCTCTGGGGTCCACTGCTCTGGTCTGGGGGGGTTGACCAGCCTCTGCCTAGCAGGGCCGTCCGTGTGTGTGTGTGTGTGTGTGTGTGTGTGTGTGTGTGTGTGTGTGTGTGTGTGTGTGTGTGTGTGTGTGTGTGTGTGTGTGTGTGTGTGTGTGTGTGTGTGTGTGTGTGTGTGTGTGTGTGTGTGTCTCTCCAGTCTCCGCCGGCTGCGAGGCGTTCCCGTGGCGACGGCCGGGCGGCGGCATGTCATCCAACGAGCTGACAAGTCTGTCACCGGCCCAGGGGTCACAAATACCCCCCCGCTGCCCCCCACAGTGGAGCCCCCCCCCCCCCCCAGAAACGCTGAGACGCCGGAACACTGGTGACGCAGCGCCCAGTAACACCACCCTGCTGCCCCCCCACCACCCTGCTGCCCCCCCCCCCCCCCCCCCCCACCCTGCTGGCCGGCTGCCAGGGTTTCTCAGCAGGGTGTATTCTGGGTACGCTGGGGGTTGGAAACTGTGTGTGGGGTGGAGGGGGGGGGGGGGGGGGGGGGGGGGGGGGGGTTAGCACAGAGCTAATTATAGCCCCTCCCAGTCAGTGCTCTGGCTTCTTGGAAACTCCAGTGAATTCTCATGGGTTGGGGGGGAGGGGGGGGGGGGGGGGTGTACCTATCTACCACTACTTGCCTTCCCTCCTCTTGGCCCCCCACTGCCCCCCCCCCCCCCCCCCCCGTATCCTGTTTCCTGTGAGGGGGGTCAGCCTGCTGGCTGATCTGCATGGGGGGTCCACAGTGGGCATGGGGAGGAGAGGGAGTGAGATCACGGAACAGGACACCAGAGAGGGGTCTGCTGCCAGGACGGGTGGGGGGTGCGTCACTGTGATGAAGAGGGACGCGTGTGATGAAGAGGAGGAGGTCGGCTGGTCACCGGAAGGTCGCTGGTTCGATCCCCGGCTCCTCCTAGCCGAGTGTGGAGGTGTCCCTGGGCGAGACCCCCCCCCTGACTGCTCCTGACCAGCTGGCTGTCGCCCTGCGGGGCTGACTCCGCCGTCGGGGGGTGAGCGGGTGAATGTGAGGCAGTGCTGTGAAGCTTTGAGCGGACGCTGCCCGCTGGGTAGATCAGCGCTGTAGAGATGAGATGCTGCCCATCCACCATTTGTTGAAGAAGCGGGGCTCATTGATCACCGTGGTGGCCGCGTGCGCGCGGATGTGCTCCGGTGTGTTCCGAGAGGCGTGCGCCGACAGCTGGAGCGTTTCCTTGGAGCGCCGTGCAGCCGACACGCGGCCGCCGGTCAGACCCCGCCCCCCCGAGCTGCCGGGGCTATTAAAAGGCCGTGCTGACGGCATTAGATGAGGAGTAGTGTGGAGCGGCCCTGAGGGCAGAAGTTAAGCTAGGACACACGGCGTCCACGCTGGGTATCGGTGATGCACGCCGGACCCCCCAGGGGCCGCTCTGAAAGGACCCCCGCTCTGACCCCCGGGGGGGGTACCCCATTGGGCCACGCATCTCTGGGTCATTCATTAAAGGGCCAATTAGATGGCACGGGGGGGGGGGGAGAGGGGTCAGTAGCCAATCAAATCCCTGCCTTGCTCAGCGGTTGGTTGAAAGCCAAGGTAGTGAGTCATCACTGTTGCTAGGCTAAATATAGCAGCGGAGTAAGCACTCTGACACGCTCAATCAGGTGTTTGTGAGTGTGTGTGTGTGTGTGTGTGTGTGCGTCCAGCACGTCGACGGCCCCCACATGTTGTCGACTCCATGGAGATGATCACAGCCACAGACCTTTAGGATGTGCAAACCAGAATCATGTGATCAGGTCATTCATGTGTTCATGTGAACTGCTCCCAGCTCGTTACGAAATGGGGTCCACACACACACACACACACACACACACACACACACACACACACGGCCTCCCACTCAGACTGCTTGTGAAGGCGTCGCTGACGTCATTGCGCAACGCAGAGGAAACGGCTGAGGAGCGATGAGGCAGTTGTCATGGCGATCGGGAGCCGTGTGTCACGCGGTCAGGATGAGGTTATTTTTAATCACTGGCCGCGTTTGAATCTTAATATATCGGTTGGATGTTGCCCAAATATCCCAATACGTGTCCCTCAGTACTGGTGTTGATACCAGGGAAACATTTATACACTTGGCTTTATCTTTGTGTTGCTGATGGAAGACTGAAGATAGCTTTGTGTTCGTCTGACTGTTGACTGGAGGTTGTGTAATAAGAAAATGTAATTCCTGTTTTCTTTAATATATGTGCGGCCTGGATACTCTGATCCTAACCCAAAGGTCTGTTCAGGATGTGGTCTGTAGCCTGACTGAGCCGGGGGGGGTCCTCACTTTACTAGGGGGTTGGTGGGGGTGTGGTGGTCTGGATCCTAAAGGACAGACAGACAGGCAGTCGTACAGTCGCCGGCGCGCAGCGACCGTCCTGATCACCGCCTCGCTGCCGGAGGGGTCGGCGCGGCGGTGGGAGGGGCCAGGCCTTTTCAAAAGCGGCTGCTGCTGCTGCCGCCAAAAGTTTCAACACGGGGAAAGCTGAGGGGTCGGGCGAAGTCTGTGGGCGTGCACGTGGGTTAGGGTTAGTCTGTGGGCGTGCACGTGGGTTAGGGTTAGGGTTAGTCTGTGGGCGTTCACGTGGGTTAGGGTTAGGGTTAGTCTGTGGGCGTGCACGTGGGCGGCGACCGCTTCCTGGTCCAACAGACGCTTTGGTAACCGCTCTGCCGCCCGTCCCTCGTTGAGATGAACGGAGGCGGCGAGTGACACCAGCTCAACTGAGTGGTGGTGGTGGTCCGCTGGTGGTCCTCAACACCGTCTCCTCTCCGTCTCTCCCCAGAAGGACGAGGTGTACCTGAACCTGGTCCTGGACTACGTCCCGGAGACGGTCTACAGGGTGGCTCGTCACTACAGCCGGGCCAAGCAGACCCTGCCCATGGTCTACGTCAAGGTGTGTGTGTGTGTGTGTGTGTGTGTGTGTGTGTGTGTGTGTGTGTGTGTGTGTGTGTGTGTGTGTGTGTGTGTGTGTGTGTGTGTGTGTGTGTGTGTGTGTGTGTGTGTGTGTGTGACAAACCAGTAACACATCTTGCACTGGTTCATGTCCCAGTAGGTCACCTGCTGCCTCTAATGCGAGGCTTTGAACTCACAACCTGCAGATATGATCGAGTGTCATTCTGACCCTTTACTGGTGTCTGATACACCTCATAGTGGTGTATCAGACACCACTATAACTCATACTGGTGTCTCATACACCACTATGAGTTATAGTGGTGTATAAGACATTATAACTCATAGTGGTGTATGAGTGATGTATCATAAACCACTGTTACTCATAGAGGCACACTCAGACTCCTGTTCCTTCCTGTTCATATAGAAACAGGATTAGTATGGTTCGGGGACCAAATGTTGAGCTGGCTGCTGGTTGGGCAGCACTGGAGGAATGTTCTGGTACATGCGTCCTCCTTGTGGCCCGTGATCAGATCTGGGTGACGGGGTGTTTGTGCAGGGAGCTGTTTATCCGCTCGGCTTGTGCAACAGATTTACAGACAGCATATGATCCACCAACAATGACTCATTGTGGATGACGGATCCAACGCAGAGCCAGAGACTCGACTCTCATAGGCTTTACATATTAACATCACATTGGATTCCTTCCTGCCCATGAATGCAATGTCTCAATATCTTTAAAACATTTTATTGCATTAGATCTTTATGGCACAGACCTCTTAACTTAAACTAAACTTCTACCTACGTTTATACCTTCATGCATCTTAATCTATCAAACTCTCTTTCTGTGTGTGTGCCTGTGCGTGTGTGTGCCTGTGCGTGTGTGTAGCTGTACATGTACCAGCTCTTCCGCAGCCTGGCCTACATCCACTCCTTCGGGATCTGTCACCGTGACATCAAGCCCCAGAACCTGCTGCTGGACCCCGAAACGGCCGTGCTGAAGCTCTGTGACTTCGGCAGGTGAGGCTCTCGCCCCCCCTCCGTCCCGTCCCATCGCCATGTCCCGTAACCGTGCAACACGTTCTGACCGTGTGTGTGTATCTGTGTGTGTGTGTGTGTGTGTGTAGTGCTAAGCAGCTGGTCCGTGGAGAGCCCAACGTTTCCTACATCTGCTCCCGCTACTACCGCGCCCCTGAGCTCATCTTTGGCGCCACGGACTACACCTCCAGCATAGGTAGGAAACTACACCCTAAACTACACCCTAAACTACAACCTCTATAGGAAACTACACCTCCAGCATAGGTAGGAAACTACACCCTCCTCGTCTCAGAGGGGCGGGTCTCGTCTCAGACGGGCGGGTCTCGTCTCAGAGGGGCGGGTCTCGTCTCAAAGGGGCGTGGCTCGTCTCAAAGGGGCGTGGCTCCTCCCGGAGGGGCGTGGCTCCTGCTGGACGCCGTGGTGGACGTTGGTCACGAGGTTTCCTTCTCCTCTCCTCTCAGATGTGTGGTCAGCTGGCTGCGTGCTGGCAGAGCTGTTGCTAGGGCAACCCATCTTCCCCGGCGACAGCGGAGTGGACCAACTGGTGGAGATCATCAAGGTACGGGGGGGGGGGAAGGGGTCAGTAAGCCACAGAGGCTTACTGACTGGTTTTATTAGGGAATCGATTCATTGATCCAAAGTGTGTGAAGGAGCAGATGTATCCCAGAGAACCCCCCCCCCATATGCCCAGAACATCATGTCTCCTGTCTGTCCCCTCCCTCCCCCCCCTCTCCCCCCTCCAGGTCCTGGGGACCCCCACACGCGAGCAGATCCGGGAGATGAACCCCAACTACACAGAGTTCAAGTTCCCCCAGATCAAGGCCCACCCCTGGACTAAGGTGAGTCAACAGGTACAGGAACCCTTTTACTACTCTAAGACCCGCCTGCCTGACCTCTCCCTGTGCACGTCTGTCTGTCTGCACGACTGTCTGTCTGTCTGTCTGTCTGTCTGCACGTCTGTCTGTCTGCACGTCTGTCTGTCTGTCTGTCTGTCTGTCTGTCTGTCTGTCTGTCTGTCTGTCTGTCTGTCTGCACGACTGTCTGTCTGTCTGTCTGTCTGTCTGTCTGCACGACTGTCTGTCTGTCTGTCTGTCTGTCTGTCTGTCTGTCTGTCTGTCTGTCTGTCTGTCTGTCTGTCTGTCTGTGTCTGTATGCCTGTCTGTCTGTCTGTGCTCGGCCTGTCTTGCAGCCGGTCTGTGCCGTAGCGGTCTTCGTCCGTCCGTCTGTCTTCCAGTGTCTGGTTGGATGTGGGGAAACAAAGATGAGCTGAGCAGCCCCGAGTGTCAGAGGTCAGAGGTCAGAGGTCAGCAGACACAGCGCAGCGTTGAGGCGGCGGCGGGCGGGAGACTGAAGCTCTTGTGTCCGCGTGGCTCAGAGCCGGCGAGGGATTCCCCGTCTGGGAGGAGCTGTCTCTACGTCTGGGAATGTAACGAGGCCGCCCGCCATCACAGCCCTCCCTTCATAGTGTCCCGTTAGCCGTTAGCCCTAGATAGCATATCGCTACTTCCTCTTTCGTATGGAATGACCAAACAGGCAGCACACCATGCCCCCCCCCCCGTTCCATATGGAACAGTCCGTCTTCCTTTCTGCACCGCTGCGCTCCAACGCTGTGCCTCTCGGTGGCCTCGTGGGCGCCCCCCTGTGGCCGTGCACAGCGGCTGCAGGCGGTTTGGTCACCGCCTCCTGCTCTCCTCCTGCTGGGACTCAGAGTCGCCACCTGCTCAGGGAAATGTTGTCTCTCCCTTTAGAGGCCAGGCCCGTATCACAGGCTCTAGCCCCGCCCCCCTGGCCCGTATCACAGGCTCTAGCCCCGCCCCCCTGGCCCGTATCACAGGCTCTAGCCCCGCCCCCCTGGCCCGTATCACAGGTTCGAGCCTCACCTACAACCTGTGATACCGACCAGGCCTCCAGAGGGAATTAACCAATCCCGCGGTCCATCCTGCGTTCAGTCCCGCGGTTAGTCCCGCCCTCCCCCAGTCCCGCGGTTAGTCCCGCCCTCAACCAGTCCCGCGGTTAGTCCCGCCCTCAACCAGTCCCGCGGTTAGTCCCGCCCTCAACCAGTCCCGCGGTTAGTCCCGCCCTCAACCAGTCCCGCGGTTAGTCCCGCCTTCAACCAGTCCCGCGGTTAGTCCCGCCCTCACCCAGTCCCGCGGTTACTCCCTCCCTCACCCAGGCCCGTGCTCAGCCCCTTGCCCCCCCCCACCCCGCCGCCGGAGCCTTGCCCCCCGCGCCCAGGTGGTCACACCCCTGTCCGTGTCCGACTGGTGTGTAGGTGTTCCGGCCGCGCACGCCCCCCGAGGCCATCGCGCTGTGCTCGCGGCTGCTGGAGTACACGCCCACGGCCCGCCTCACCCCCCTGGAGGCCTGCGCCCACTCCTTCTTCGACGAGCTGCGGGACCCCAACGTCAAGCTGCCCAACGGCCGCGAGAAGCCCCACCTCTTCAACTTCACCACCCAGGGTACGGACACGCACACACGCAAGGACACACGCACACAGACGCACACGCAGGGACACGCACTCGCATGCACACACTGCAGATGCACCTGCATCCTTGCACTCTGCCCAGCAGAGGGGTGGCGACTGCAGGTGATCTAATGACACTACGCCTCACTGGGTCTGATGTCTTCATCTGAAGTCTCCTCAGGTCTCCTCAGAGTGGACTCCTCCGTTACTGGGACGCTTTCTCATCCACAATGTTCTTCTGAATGACGTGTTCTCTCTCCTTCTCTCGTTCTCTCTCTCTCTCTCCCCTCTCTCCCCCCCCCCCCCCCCCCCACAGAGCTGTCCAGTAACCCCTCCCTGGCCTCCATCCTCATCCCGGCTCACGCACGCAGCCAGCCCTCCGCCTCCACCCCGTCTAACGCCTCCGCCAACACGGGTCAGTACACCGTCAGCCCCCAGTACACCGTCAGCCCCCAGTACACCGTCAGCCCCCAGTACACCGTCAGCCCCCAGTACACCGTCAGCCCCCAGGTCACCTCCACCTTAATGAAAAGTCGCTCTGTCATTCACAAATGTAAAAAGGGGAAATAAGCTTGAAGTTTGTGTTTGCTAGTTTGGGTTAACCCGGTCAGACCTGATGCCGCCCTGCGGGTCCGGCTGGCCCCAAAGCTGTTTTGGGAGACTCATGAATCCCAGAGTAAAAGTAAAGCTTTACAATAGCTTGACAATACCACACTGAAAACTGCAACGCACAACTTTGAAAGGCTCACGTCTCTGTCGAGGTGTCTGCGTGGTCAGAGTTGGATACAAGGAGCACTATGAGGGTGGAGGGGTATCTGTAAGGTCAGAGGCTTAAGCATGTGTTGCAAGATGTAATATTAAGGCTAATGGTACGGCCACACCAACCGCGTTACTCGCGTTGGATTACACGAGTAACGCGCCTAACCTGACGCTTGATCAGTGTGTGGTGGTTCAACGCTTCCAACGCGCCAACGCAGATAGATGAGTCCATGTCCATGCAAGTGAACAGAGCGTTCCCTCTTCGTCATAACTATCAAACCAAACATCCTTCACATTCACCGAGCGAACATTATGAAAATAAAATGCACATTTCTCGCTAAAAATGTTTCCATAAACGCATTTAAAGGCGTAACTATGTTACTATTTCCACACAGAATAAAGAAAAATGTCGGCCGTATGCTTCTGTCCAAGCTCACTACTCTCTGCCAGTGACGTCGGGTCAAGCTCCACGCTGATTGGCTATCGCGGCTAAGTGTCATGCGTTGGAGCGTTGAAAGTTCAGTTTTTTTAACTCCGGGTGTTGGTGCGTTGGGCGCGTTACTGCGTTTACGTGCAACTGCCGCAACGCCCCTAACGCGACGCTTCAACGCCTGTAACGCGTCTACGCGCCTATACCAATGGTTCCCTAAGCAAAAAGGCCGATTTTCGACGCCCCTAATGCGAGTAACGCGGTTGGTGTTGCCGTACCTTAAGTGTGACCGTTTCTCTCCAGAAATACCTCAGTTATGGATTTTTTTTAGATACAATTATTACGTTGTTGGCTCAACAACTTCATTACGTTATTGGCAATTTATAACGTAATTAGCTTTATTACATTAAGATGATTACGTTGTTGTCAGTTATTACATTAATGGTTACTACACACGTCCACCTCCTGTTATAGCAGGGTACCTCCACCACGTGTTGTGTAGCTCACCACGTGTTGTGTAGCTCACCACGTGTTGTGTAGCTCACCACGTGTTGGGTATCTTCCCTCCGTTGTGTTAGTGTTGCTCACCCTGTGTTGTGTATCTTACTTCCGTTGTCGTAGTGTTGCTCACCCTGGGTTGTGCGTTGTCGTAGTGTTGCTCACCCTGGGTTGTGCGTTGTCGTAGTGTTGCTCGCCCTGGGTTGTGTGTTGTCTTAGTGTTGCTCACCCTGGGTTGTGCGTTGTCGTAGTGTTGCTCACCCTGGGTTGTGCGTTGTCGTAGTGTTGCTCACCCTGGGTTGTGCGTTGTCGTGGTGTTGCTCACCCTGGGTTGTGCGTTGTCGTGGTGTTGCTCACCCTGGGTTGTGCGTTGTCGTAGTGTTGCTCACCCTGGGTTGTGCGTTGTCGTAGTGTTGCTCACCCTGGGTTGTGCGTTGTCTGTGTTGCTCACCCTGGGTTGTGCGTTGTCGTAGTGTTGCTCACCCTGGGTTGTGCGTTGTCGTAGTGTTGCTCACCCTGGGTTGTGTGTTGTCGTAGTATTGCTCACCCTGGGTTGTGCGTTGTCGTAGTGTTGCTCACCCTGGGTTGTGCGTTGTCGTAGTGTTGCTCACCCTGGGTTGTGCGTTGTCTGTGTTGCTCACCCTGGGTTGTGCGTTGTCTGTGTTGCTCACCCTGGTTTGTGCGTTGTCGTAGTGTTGCTCACCCTGGGTTGTGCGTTGTCGTAGTGTTGCTCACCCTGGGTTGTGCGTTGTCGTAGTGTTGCTCACCCTGGGTTGTGCGTTGTCGTAGTGTTGCTCACCCTGGGTTGTGCGTTGTCGTGGTGTTGCTCACCCTGGGTTGTGCGTTGTCGTGGTGTTGCTCACCCTGGGTTGTGCGTTGTCGTAGTGTTGCTCACCCTGGGTTGTGCGTTGTCTGTGTTGCTCACCCAGGGTTGTGCGTTGTCTGTGTTGCTCACCCTGGGTTGTGCGTTGTCGTAGTGTTGCTCACCCTGGGTTGTGCGTTGTCGTAGTGTTGCTCACCCTGGGTTGTGCGTTGTCGTAGTGTTGCTCACCACGTGTTGTGTTGTTCTCCTCCCGTCCTGCAGATGGCAGCACGGAGCGCGGCCCCAGCAGCACCACCCCCTCCGCCTCCGCCTCCAACGCCACTTCCTGAACTCCGCCCACGCTCCACCTCCGCGCCCCTCCCCCTCCCTCGACCCCCACCCCTCCAGCCCAGCCTCTGACCCGGACCCCCCCCCCCAACATACAGACACACACACACACACACACACACACACGCACCCCTCCGTCTGCAACGTGATAGGTGGAGGAGGAGGGGTGAGGAGCCATTTTGTTTCGCCCTGACCCCGCCCCTCCTCTCCTCTCCGCCTCCCCGGCAGGAAGTGCAGATCCACCAGACACGCCCCCCGCGGAGCAGGACGCGCTCGGGGTCCCACAGCTGACCCCCAACGCCAAGAGCCCTGACGAAACAAACGCACCCATGTCAGCCTCTCCCTGCCCCCCCCCTACTGTCTGAAGTCCCCCCCCCCCCCCCCCCCCCCCCCGCCCCCCGCCATGTAGACGCTAACTACACGAGGCTAACCATGTGTGTACCGTACACCTGGAGATGTGCCCCCCCCCCCCCCCCCCCCCCCCCCCCAACCCTTGTATACTGAATACTATTCTGGCTGTCTCTCTCTCTATTGGCTGTCTCTCTCTCTCTACTCTGCCTCTCATGCCCCCCCCACTTGTCCTGTGCCCCCCCCCCCGGTGTCCTCTGTAATGCATGGCCTGAGTATGGTTAGGACACCCCCCTCCCTCCCCCCTCTCCCTACCTCCTCCCCTTCCAACTCGCACCCCGAAACAACCCTACTACACTCACTACCAGGTCGCTAGCACAGCATGAGAGACACACACTCACACACACACACACACACACACACACACACACACACACACACACACACACACACACACACACACACACACACACACACACACACACACACACACACACACACACACACACACAGCCAAATATATATACCCTAGGATATCACATACATGCACATCGACATGAGTGCAGACACACACAGACGCACCCTACGATGTGTGTGTGGTTCTGGGGCGAGGTGCACATGGTGGAAGCCCACCTGCCTGAGAGACTTTGTGTAGAGAGTTTGTGTATTTTTCTGTGTGTGCACGCAAATTATAATTTTTTGCCCCAGGGTTGTTTTTAAATGTTAGACCAGTTTTATTCCTCCTTGTTTTTAAATTTGTTTTTGTTTTTTTTATATCGCTGGGTAGATTCATTATTTCTTTTTGTTTCTGATTGACACGTGCGATTGGATCCGTTTTTGTGTACTTTATGAAGTACACAAATTAATACACACATGCATTTCGCACACACTCACACACACACACACACACACACAGGCACAAACACACACACACTCACACACACACACACAGGCACACACACAGTTTCTATATGACTTTTCCTTATGTATAAAGTATATAAGATATATGTATATTAACTTCAGTGGTTGGATCGTCTAAACTCTCGGCAGACCAGCGGCAATATTTGCTGCTGCCTGACGGCCGAGCAGCCAGAGGTCGATTCACGTTCTCGCCCCCCGCCGGAGCGGTCAGACTCCAGAAGTCCCCCCCCCCCCCCCCCCTCTGCCCTCCCTGATCCGAGTCCTAGGGTTAGGGTTACTAGTTCAACCAACGCGTAAACATTTGATCGCATCATCGTTTACCCCCCCCCCCCCCCCCCCCCCCACCTAATGTCCGCCCAGTCTCGTTAAAGGAGGAGGGAACTCAAACAGCGGAACTGTAGACGTCCAGGAGAGACGTCCTTCCCCAACTCCTCGTGTTCATTCTCCTCCTTGCTGTGTTGACGGCGTGTGTGTACATGCAGTGTGTACATGCAGTGTGTGTACATGCAGTGTGCGTGCATGCAGTGTGCGTGCATGCAGTGTGCGTGCATGCAGTGTGCGTGCATGCAGTGTGCGTGCATGCAGTGTGCGTGCATGGTGAGGGAGAAATAGACAAAAAAGAGGAATGAGGCCGAAACGTTTGGATATCGTAGAAGAGGATGACGAGGATGGGTTCTTCGTCCTGCCATGTAGTTCAGTTCCTGTACAGTAGAGGGCAGTAGAGTCACCACAGCTAGTCGTGTCTAGTGGAACTATAGTTTGGAGTGCCTTTGCTTTCATACACCTTCGCCTTGCACACCCCCCACCCCAACTCGCTGCCCCATGCCCGCCGTCACCCCTGACCCCACCCCCACGAAGGGACTCTCCTCTGGGTGCTGTCCCATGTGAAACCGTCCCGCTGAAACAAACCCCCCTCTGAATGTTCCCGAGCCCTGTACACACACACACACACACACACACACACACACACACACACACACACACACACACACACACACACACACACACACACACACACACACAGTGTTAACGTTGTGGAGACATGGACGTCATGGTGTCCCGGATCTGGTCGTTCTGAGTCCAGTCCAGGATGCTCGGTGGTCCTGTGGGGGCGGGGCCTGTCAGCGGTCCTGAAGGGGCGGGGCTGTCCTGAGGGGGCGGGGCTGTCCTGAGGGGGCGGGGCCGGTCGGGGCGGGGCAGGGCGGACTCTTACAGAATGGTCTTTCTGTATAGTTTATTTTTTTGTTGTTGGTACTAAACGCCGAACTATTATGTAAATGTTAGGAGACACTTTCCTAGGCAATAAGTTACCATTCTCTCTCTTCCTCTCTATATATCTCTTTCTCTCGTGATGGATGTCATGTTGTAACATTGTCTCCCCCCCCTCTTCCTCTGTGATGCTGAGGGGGGGAGGGAGGGGGGGGCAGTATTCAGTAGCACCTCAACAGGATGGATTCATGTAGCCATTACTTTCTTTTTAGTCCCCGCTTCTTATGTCCTGAAATGTCTGGTCACCCCCCCTCCCCCCGCCTGTGAAACCACCCCCCCTGCCCCCACCAGGCCTGTAAACACCAGTAACCCACAACCCCCCCCCTCACCAGGACTGTTAAGCCACGCCCCCAGACCCCAGCCTGGCAGCCCGCCGATGTTGAAGCAAAAGGTTACCAAAAAAACAGACAAACAAGGGTAGTGGGTTATGTGTGTTTGTGTGTGTATGTGCGCGTGTGTGTGTGTGTGTATCAGAGACACTATTGCATTTCACACACTTGTGGCAGAAGAATATGCTTAGTGGGGTTATAGAAAAGAAAACAACGTTAAAACATCCTGTATAACAGTACTACTACTTGAATGCCTCCGTTTGTGACTGAAATTTTTATTTCATTTTATTTTTATTTTTTGTTCTGTGAAGGTATGCTATATGTGCGCCTCTGTAAATATTCCCTCTGCGTGCTCTGAGGAATAGTTCCCTGGTACTGTAATTTGCATTAAATAAAGAGTAGGTTAGCCTGGAAATGATAACGCAGTCGAACGCGGCCTCTTCCTTCAGTCTATCTTCATACTGCTGTTTCCTGCAACGAGCACCAGAGGGCAGTAAACTATTATTTTAAACTAGAGAGACTGCCGTTGATGGACGTCATAGCGGCAAACGGACCACTTTCAGGTGAGTTTATTTGGCTTTTCGTGACGAGGCGAATTAAACTCTGACGCATAACATTACTTTTGCGCGGAAAATGATCAATCTATTTCCTTAGGTGTGTATTCACAGATCCTACACAAATACTACTTGGATATGAACACACTCAAACGTAATCTTGTTAACCTTTAATGACTTCAAGTTACAGTATACAAGTAGATCAACATGCCCTTAAATCGAACGAACAAATTAAGAAGCGGGGAGACACACACAGACACTCTTAAGGTAATGACCTACTCACTAATTACTAAGGAAAATTTAGATCCTGAATAAAACAAAAAACGTATGTGTGGAAGATTCATTAAAAATCTTTCAGACAAAATCTCAGAACTTAGATGTGAAAAACCCAAAGGTCATTGCACTTTTTCATGCAGGCTAAGCGAAGCCGCATGTTTCTAAACCTGTGTGTTTAGGTTCATTGGTCATCACTATTCATATAATGGAAGACGAATGGCATGTAAACATAACTACAAAATACACTTCAGTCACTGAAACAAACTGAAGATCGTATATCCATTGGCGTTCGTTTATTCAACTGATATCGCTTAAGAATACGGCCGCAATAAAGTTATTCCGTTTACCAGTTCTATCCAAAAGGTATGCTCTAACTCTTCTGAACTGAATGAACGCTCAGAGCACAGCGTCGTCAGTGGGGTCCCCCCCCCGGGGGTCCCTGGGTCCGCCGGGGGGCCCCCCTGAGCCGGGTCCGGGGCTCTGGACCTGGGGCCCCCCTGAGCCGGGTCCGGGGGTCTGGACCTGGGGCCCCCCTGAGCCGGGTCTGGGGGTCTGGACCTGGGGCCCCGCTGAGCCGGGTCCGGGGCTCTGGACCTGGGGCCCCTCAGAGCCGGATCCGGGGGTCTGGACCTGGGGCCCCCCTGAGCCGGGTCCGGGGGTCTGGACCTGGGGCCCCTCAGAGCCCGGTCCGGGGGTCTGGACCTGGGGCCCCCCTGAGCCGGGTCCGGGGCTCTGGACCTGGGGCCCCTCAGAGCCGGATCCGGGGGTCTGGACGGGGGCCGGATGGCGAGGACCCCCTGTGGCCCCGTTGATGACTACCTGGGCTGCGGCCAGGTGTCTCCGCTGTCTGTCCCGCACTGGGGGGGGTGAGACAGAGGGACGGGACGGGGGGGGGGGTGAGACAGAGGGACGGGACGGGGGGGGGGGTGAGACAGAGGGACGGTGAGGACTCGTACTCAGACCACCAGCCGGTCCTATGACGGGGTCTTGGGGACCTCCGTCCTGTCTCTCAGACCGGCCCCTAGGGCCCTCCCAGCCCCCCAAGGAACCAGGGACCCCCAATAAAATGTATGAGATTATTTTATTTTGTGTCAACTCTGTGAAGCGTCTGAGCATTTAGAAAAGCGTGATATGAATCTAATATACTATAGTTCTTATTCTTGTGCTCCTGAAGGGTTCCTCGCTGAGACTGGGGGGGCTCTAGAGGTCCGGGGGGGGGGGGGGTTAGGACCTGGAGCTTTAGAGACTGGGTCTGGGTCAGTGGTGGATTTAATGATTTGTTTCCGTGACCCAGTTCGCATGAGTCAGTTCACCAAGAGGAGTCGATCGTTCGTTCGTTCGTTCGTTCAGTCGAGTTTCCGGTAGCACTGAGTCTGACTGACTCAGCTGAGAACCGTGCAATGGTGTGCATTCAGTCGGACTCAGTGCTACCGGAAACTCGAACTGAACTGGGAGGAGTCGTTCGCGAATCGTTTGTTCGTTCAGCCTGGTTTCCGGTAGCGGTAAATCGCATTATGGAATGCACACCATTGCACGGTTCTCAGCTGAGTCAGTCAGACTCAGTGGAGTCAGTGCTACCGGAAACTTGTTCGTTCGTTCAGTCGAGTTTCCGGTGAATCGAATGGTGAACGAGACGAACAAAAGAAAGGAAGCGGTTCGGTTAGTTTCGAACCGGTTCGGTTCGTTCCCCTAAAGACTCGTTCATTCGAACCGGTTCGTTCGCCAACGAGTCAACACTAGTCTGGGTGAGGGCTGTTCAAACACAAACCAGGATCACTGGTCAGGCCCCAGTGAAAGGCCCCGTGGGGAGCCTGTGTGCTGGGTGAGGAGGGGGGGGTTTGAGTCGGGACCTTTCTGTCTGACGCTGATCCTCTGGACCTCCGGGATCAGGAAGCTGAACACCAACGCCGACACCAGCTCCTCAGCCTGCTGCTCGCTGTGGCTGACGCACACACATCCACACGCACACACACATGCACACGCACACACATATATTATTGATTTATTACTATTATTTGTACTGCTCACAAAGTCCCAGACCAGCGAAAGACCAATGGTCCCAGTCAGACCAGTGACAGATCACTGGTTTCAGACCAGAGACAGACCAGCGACAGACCGACCAGCGACAGACCGCTGGTCCCAGACCAGCGACAGACCGACCAGCGACAGACCGCTGGTCCCAGACCAGCGACAGACCGACCAGCGACAGACGGCGGTCTGGGACCAGCGGCGGCCGTACCTCTCCTCCAGGGCGTGGGCCACGTCATTGACCTCGCGGGCCATCCTCTGCACCTCGTCCCGCGCCTGCTGCCCCGCCGTGCTCTCCACCACTCCCAGGATGATGTCCTCCAGGTACAGCTCCACCGTGGCCTGCTGCACCTGCACCACCTGCAGACAGGAGACACCGTCACCCACCTGCACCACCTGCAGACAGGAGACACCCCAAACCACCTGCACCACCTGCAGACAGGAGACACCCTAAAGCACCTGCACCACCTGCAGACAGGAGACACCCTAAACCACCTGCAGACAGGAGACACCCTAAACCACCTGCAGACAGGAGACACCGTCACCCTGGGACCTGCACCACCTGCAGACAGGAGACACCCCAAACCACCTGCACCACCTGCAGACAGGAGACACTCTAAACCACCTGCAGACAGGAGACACCGTCACCCTGGGACCTGCACCACCTGCAGAGAAGTGGCACCATCACCCTGGGAGCAGGTGATGCAGGCGTTCCTGCGACAGGCTGACGGACGGACGGACAGACAGACAGACAGACAGACAGACAGACAGACCCCGAGACGAAGGAGCACCGTCTCATCGTGGCCGTCCGAGGTGACGGTGCTTTGCCCCACCTGCCGGAAGATCTCGTCCTGCTCCCGCCGCCGCCGCTCCTCCACCTGCCTCCGCCCGCTCTCCTCCGCCTCCCGCAGACGCCGCTCCCTCTCGGCCAATAGCGCCATGGCGTGGATCCGGCGCTCCTCCTGCAGACGAATCAGCTCCTTGGCCAGGGAGTCCAGCAGCTCCACCAGCTCCGCCCCCACCAGGCCGTCCCGGGACGCCGCCGCCTCCGCCTCCTGCAGCGGGTGGAGCAGCGGGTCGTCACTCGGTTGGTGCATTCTGGATTGTGTAGCTCTGTGTATATCGGTGTGGTGTCTCTTCTGGTTGTGTATGTCTATGGCCTGCTGTCTCTCTATGTGTGTATGTCTATGGCCTGCTGTCTCTCTATGTGTGTATGTCTATGTGTAACGGCGTGGGGTCTGGCCTGCTGTCTCTCTATGTGTGTATGTCTATGTGTAACGGCGTGGGGTCTGCTGTCTCTCTATGTGTGTATGTCTATGTGTAACGGCGTGGGGTCTGGCCTGCTGGCTCTCTATGTGTGTATGTCTATGTGTAACGGCGTGGGGTCTGCTGTCTCTCTATGTGTGTATGTCTATGTGTAACGGCGTGGGGTCTGGCCTGCTGGCTCTCTATGTGTGTATGTCTATGTGTAACGGCGTGGGGTCTGGCCTGCTGTCTCTCTATGTGTGTATGTCTATGTGTAACGGCGTGGGGTCTGCTGTCTCTCTATGTGTGTATGTCTATGTGTAACGGCGTGGGGTCTGGCCTGCTGGCTCTCTATGTGTGTATGTCTATGTGTAACGGCGTGGGGTCTGGCCTGCTGGCTCTGCTGGTCCCTCTGGCTCTGCTGGCCCAGCACCAGGGCGGTTTGGGTCCTCAGCAGCCTCTGCTCCTCCCCCAGCAGGGCGTGGGTGGTCCTCACCTCCTGGATCAGGGCCAGGTTCTTCTCCTTACCCGCAAACATCTGGAGGAGCAGCAGACACCCAGAGGAACACGAGTCACTGCTGGAGTGGAGACAGACTGACAGACAGACAGACAGACAGACAGACAGACAGACAGACAGACAGACAGACAGACAGACAGACAGACAGGCACTCAGACAGACGGACAGACAGACAGACAGACAGACAGACAGACAGACAGACAGACAGACAGACAGACAGACGGTCAGACAGACAGACGGACAGACAGACAGACAGACAGACGGTCAGACAGACAGACAGACAGACAGACAGATTGACGTGGGGTCAAAGAGACAGACGGACGGACCTGGTACTGGATGCTTCTCCCTCTCAGTAGTTTCTGCAGGACGATGGCGGCCACCTCCCTCTCCTCCTCCCCCTGGTGGAGGACAGAGGAATCAACTCAGAGGACACTTCCTCTTCCTGTATATCTGAAGCTGCGCTCTGGGTGTGGCCTGACCTCGGGGGGCGGGTCTACGCTGGGGGTGGGCGGGCGCTGGGGGGCGGGTCTCTCCTTCTTCACCAGGAAGCGCAGCGGCTTAATGACCTCCACGCGGTCCTTCTCTGCCCTCAGGGCCTGCAGGGGGACGACATCACACATCAACCGGCCAGGACGGGCTGCCGGGCGGGGGGGCGGGGGGGCAGGTTCAGGGGCTCAGGGTCTTACTCCCGTCGGCCAGCTTGTGAGTTCGAACCCGAATGGAAGCTACCTCGTGGGTCTGCGTCAGCTCCATCTCCCTGCGCTCGGCGCGCCCCACGAAGCCCCTGCTGGCCCTGGGTCCGGGGGCCTGGATCCTGGGCTCCAGGACGGAGGCCGGGAGGGACGCCTCCAGCTCCAGCAGCCCTGGGGGTCAGAGGGAGGGGTCAGGGGAAGCCACAGGGTCACCCAGACCCCCTCCGGTCACACACACACCCCCCTCAGACCTCGGTAGTTGACTCAGACCTCGGTACCAAGGCCGCCTTAATGCACGGGCTTACCTGGGCTGAAGCCCCAGGGCCTACGACGATCAGGGGGCCTATCATGAGCTGCATTTTTACTTACTGTTAGAAAGCACTTTTACTGGCCCATGATAGGCCCCCGATCGGCATGTGCCCAAGACAATGAGATTTTTTGTTTGGGACTTGCCACTTGACACCACAGCCACAGTCGTCTCACCCCCCCACCCCCGTCAGGATATCTCGTCCGTCCGTCCGTCCGTCCGTCCGTCCGTCCCCCCCCCATCATTTAAACATCTTCATTGTAAGATCCCCTCTCAGGGGGCCTACGAAACCTCTCAGCCCCAGGGCCCAATGGGAGGTTAATGCGGGCCTGCTCGGTAGGTGACTCAGACCCCGGTAGGTGACTCAGACCTCGGTAGGTGACTCAGACCGTGGTAGGGGACTCAGACCTCGGTAGGTGACTCAGACCGTGGTAGGGGACTCAGACCTCGGTAGGGGACTCAGACCGTGGTAGGGGACTTAGACCTTGGTAGGGACTCAGACCGTGGTAGGTGACTCAGACCGTGGTAGGTGACTCAGACCGTGGTAGGGGACTCAGACCGTGGTAGGTGACTCAGACCTTGGTAGGTGACTCAGACCGTGGTAGGGACTCAGACCGTGGTAGGGACTCAGACCGTGGTAGGGACTCAGACCGTGGTAGGGGACTCAGACCGTGGTAGGTGACTCAGACCGTGGTAGGTGACTCAGACCGTGGTAGGGACTCAGACCGTGGTAGGTGACTCAGACCGTGGTAGGGGACTCAGACCTCGGTAGGTGACTCAGACCTCGGCAGGTGACTCAGACCGTGGTAGGTGACTCAGACCGTGGTAGGGGACTCAGACCGTGGTAGGTGACTCAGACCTCGGTAGGTGACTCAGACCGTGGTAGGGACTCAGACCTTGGTAGGGGACTCAGACCTCGGTAGGTGACTCAGACCTCGGCAGGTGACTCAGACCTCGGTAGGGGACTCAGACCGTGGTAGGTGACTCAGACCTCGGTAGGTGACTCAGACCGTGGTAGGGACTCAGACCTTGGTAGGTGTCCAGGAAGCGGCTGCTGACCCCCCCGACGCTCCGGCTGTGGACGCGGTCGGGGACGGAGCCGCCGCGGGTCAGGGGGGCGTAGGCCTGGGAGGCGTGGTCCGTGTGGTCGCGGACGACGTCCCGGCGCTCCAGCCGCCCCTCCACGTTGGCGCGCTTCGCCGTCAGCTTCCTCAGCGCTGACAGGAACAATAGGAACAGGGAGGGAGGGCGTAAACGAGAGGCCAGAGCGCTGGGCCCTCCCCCCCCGCGCCGCGAGGTGCTCACAGAGGATGTAGTCGCCGTGGATCTGCCGGAGCTTGCCCTCCTTGTGGCTCTGGTGACGGGTGAGGTTGAGGTCCTGGCGCTGGGCGGTGGCCTGGGTCTGTTCCTGGGCTCTCTGGTGGAGCAGGTCCCTCAGGGCGGCCAGACGGGCCTCCTGCAGCCTGGACCGCAGCACAGACACAGACAGACACAGACACAGACACAGACACAGACACAGACACAGAGACACAGACACAGACACAGACAGACACAGACACAGACACACAGACAGACACAGACACAGACACAGACACAGACACACACACACAGACACAGACACAGACAGACACAGACACAGACACACAGACAGACACAGACACAGACACAGACACAGACACACACACACAGACACAGACACAGACAGACACAGACACAGACACACAGACAGACACAGACACAGACACAGACACAGACACACACACACAGACACAGACACAGACAGACACAGACACAGACACAGACAGACACAGACCGACACACAGACACAGACAGACAGACACACAGACACAGACACAGACAGACACAGACACAGACACAGACACAGACACAGACAGACACAGACAGACACAGACACACAGACACAGACACAGACAGACACACAGACACACAGACACAGACAGCCAGACACAGACACAGACACAGACAGACACACAGACACAGACAGACACAGACACACAGACACAGACAGACACACAGACACACAGACACAGACAGACAGACACAGACACAGACAGACACACAGACACAGACACACAGACAGACCCAGACAGACACACAGACACAGACACACACAGACACAGACAGACACACAGACACACAGACACACAGACACAGACACACAGACACAGACACACAGACAGACACAAAGACAGACACACACAGACACACAGACACAGACACACAGACAGACACACAGACACACAGACACACAGACACACACAGACACAGACACACAGACAGACCCAGACCCAGACCCAGACAGACACAGGGGTCAGTGGGACAGCCGTATGAAATGCTCCAGGGTAGATCTGAGGGTGGCCGATACCCTTATAAGGGAAGGTTGGAGCCTTCCTACTCGTCTCTCTCTCTGTTATTTAGCGCGCCATGAAACGGTTCGATTCGTTTTGTTGAGCTTTCCGTAGAATAGTATCGATGATCTGCTTCCACTTGCTTTTCACATGTTACGTCCTGGCACTTAATGTACCTACTTATTGTGTGTTGTACGTCCTTGCACTTATAGTACTTAGCATGGTGTAGCATCTTAGCTACATCCTAGCCATCTCTGGTGTATACAGGGAGTGGGTTAACCTAGTGATGGTTGGTGCTTGGCACTTGGTTCTATGAACATCCTCACTGGACCCACAGAGATGGATTGTTGTTTCTCTTCTGCTGACTAATGTACTAATGGTAGGTCACTTTGGACAGAAGGGTCTGCTAAATGTCCTTGATGTAAACGTGAAGGTAAACGTTAACTTGACAGATGGATGGGGAGGCTGGTGGCGGGGGCTGACCGTTGGATCTCCCCCTCCCTGAAGGCCCACTCCCGGGTCTCCATGGCCTCCATCATGGCCCTCCGGCGCTCCAGCTGCTCCAGGTCCTCCACGGGGGGCAGGCCCGCCTCCCACAGCCGCCTGGCCCGCGCCCGCTCGATCATCTCCACCTCCGCCAGGCCGGCGGGCAGGCCTCCACCTGGGCCGAGCAGAGGGGGGAGCAGAGGGTGGAGCAGAGGGGTGGAGCAGAGGGTGGAGCAGAGGGGGGAGCAGAGGGTGGGGCAGAGGGGTGGAGCAGAGGGGGGAGCAGAGGGTGGAGCAGAGGGGTGGAGCAGAGGGGTGGGGCAGAGAGGTGGAGCAGAGGGGTGGGGCAGAGAGGTGGAGCAGAGGGGGGAGCAGAGGGTGGAGCAGAGGGTGGAGCAGAGGGTGGAGGAGAGAGGTGGAGCAGAGGGGGGAGCAGAGGGTGGAGGAGAGGGGTGGAGCAGAGAGGGTGGAGGAGAGAGGGTGGAGCAGAGAGGTGGAGCAGAGGGTGGAGCAGAGGGTGGAGCAGAGGGGGGAGCAGAGGGGTGGAGCAGAGGGTGGAGCAGAGAGGGTGGATCAGAGAGGTGGAGCAGAGGGTGGAGCAGAGAGGTGGAGGAGAGGGGTGGAGCAGAGGGTGGAGGAGAGAGGTGGAGCAGAGGGTGGAGGAGAGGGGTGGGGCAGAGGGGTGGAGGAGAGAGGTGGAGGAGAGAGGTGGAGGAGAGAGGTGGAGCAGAGGGTGGAGCAGAGGGGTGGAGGAGAGGTGTGGAGCAGAGGGGTGGAGCAGAGGGGTGGAGCAGAGGGGGGAGCAGAGGTGGAGCAGAGGGGGGAGCAGAGGGGGGAGCAGAGGGGTGGAGCAGAGGGTGGAGGAGAGAGGTGGAGCAGAGGGTGGAGGAGAGGGGTGGAGCAGAGGGTGGAGGAGAGAGGTGGAGCAGAGGGGTGGAGCAGAGGGTGGAGGAGAGGGGTGGGGGAGAGAGGTGGAGGAGAGAGGTGGAGCAGAGGGTGGAGCAGAGGGGTGGAGGAGAGGGGTGGTGTTAAGGCCTCTCACACGGTGAGGCCACACAGCAGTAGACAGTGAGTGTGTGTGGGGGGGGGGGGGGGGGGGGGTACGACCACAATAATACATGTTCCACCGCAGCGTTGGGGATTACTCGATTCTGATTGGTCGATAGCGTTCTCACTCTCTTCAAAATTGGCACATAGTTTTAGCGTTAACGGTCCGGATGTTTCCGGACCGTTAACACTAAAACAATGTGCTTGATGTTTGTGTTGCGATGAAACTACCATGAAGTTGGAGACGGGGTGACTAATATCCAGCCTTTGTTGGCAGCTGTGTTATCAGGGTGACATCCTGTGGAAACTAATGGATAGTAGGGGTGAGGCTTCAGCCTCACCCTAGCGTGCTGTCTCAGCAGCACCATGCTGCGGATCACTCATTCTAGCAATATAGTCGTACATTTTTCCACACACGGCTCGTTATAATTAGCAATATGCAGAATGCTAATGATGGGTGCGTGGGATGGTTGACATAAGGCCTGATCCTGTTTCATCAGAACCAGCTACTGAAACTCAAACCAGTCGTGGTCCCTTGGAGACTTTTTACTATAATATCGAGGCCTATAATATTAAGACTCAGCAAGATTATTTTTTTGATAGCTTTACTATTTGTTTTGTTCATTTAATTGAGTTCATTAAAGTCGTTATAAAACAAATATCCATGCTTAGGTGGTTTATAACCTTGGCTCACAAATTGAATTAGGTTAAATGACCTCCTCATCTGAACGTTACGTTAACTATCATCTAAAAAAATATTCAGAATGTGGTTAAATGTGTGCTTTCTAGATTTTAGAAAGCATGGTGACTCCTAAAGTCACCACCCGAAATTCTAATCTTCGATCATATGGGCAAATCATGTATGACATTCCCCGAACACAAACTGTCTTCGGTGAGAGCGCCTTTAAAGGTTTTGCAGCCACATCCTGGTATAAACTGCAGAGTCACCTTAAATTAAGCTGCATTCTCAAACTGAAACAGTTTAAAATACGGATAAAGGACTATTTGAGTACTAAATGCATACGTGCTAATGTATGTATATATATATATTTTAATGTATATTTTATGTGGAACTGTATGCTGCTGTCGTGGCCAGAACTCCCTTCTAAAAGAGATACTGACTTTCAACCGGTTATTCCTGGTAAAATGAACAAAAAAAGAAATTATTTGATGGATTCATGAAGTAAATAATGAATTGTACTCAAGTGATCCAGGAGACATCAGGCCTGTTTCTGTCTTATCCAAACCAGGGGCTGACCCTCAACCCCCTCCCCCCTTCCCTTCACACCATGTGACCTGGTCTAAGATGGCCACCCGCCTCGTACCCCAGGTCAGAGAGGCCAGCAGCAGCAGCTCAGGGTGGGCCGTCCCGGGTCGAACCACATACTCCGGGCTGTAGGGGTCCGTCTGGGCCTCGCTGTCTCTGTAGTCCGTCTGGACCCCCACGGTGCGATGGTACGGTCCGGTCGGGGCATTCTGCTGGACCCTGGAGAGAGAAGGAAAGAGTCTCAGGACCAGGACCCCAGAGACCAGACCCCTAGGACCCCAGAGCCTAGACCCCCAGGACCCCAGAGACCAGAGACCAGACCCCCAGGACCGGACCCCCAGACCCCAGGACCTGGTAGGACGTGGCTCCCCCCAGGTGGGTGTGTGACGTGTGGGACTCACGGGAGCTGCGCCAGGAGCAGGTCCGGGGGCGGGGGGCGGTCGAAGGCGATGAGGGGTCTTCAGGGAGGAGGAAGACAGAGAGGAGATGAGTGGGTGAATCCTCAGGTAAGGATGAGGGGGTGAATCCTCAGGTAAGGATGAGGGGGTGAATCCTCAGGTAAGGATGAGGGGGTGAATCCTCAGGTAAGGATGAGGGGGTGAATCCTCAGGTAAGGATGATGGGGTGAATCCTCAGGTAAGGATGAGGGGGTGAATTCTCAGGTAGTCATCTCTTCTGATTCATTTGTTTAATGAAAAAAAAAGATTTTAAAACCGAAGGCATTACCAGGAAAAAAAAAAAGAGTTGTGAATCGTGCTGTGAGGGTTATTTTAGTGTGATGAGTGTAATCAATCTTAACCACCCGCGCTATCTAAATTAACATGTGAACAATGACGTCATAGTTCGGGTTTAAACCACCGTGTGGAGAACTTCCATCTGTCCGCTGCGTTCACATCGCAGTCCGTCTCTCTGAGCCAAGACCTGCTCCCCGGAGCGACTCTGTCACCAGCAGGGAAAATAGAGAAGAAAACTGAAAAAACGTATGCATAATAAATAAAAACTATATGTATAATTATTTTATATATAGGCTCTAGCCTATAGGCAATATAAATATATATTTGTATAGCCTATATATTTTGTATTGTATAATAATGATAACTTATTAATAATAATAATTATTATTATTATTATAATTATTATAATAATTATTATTATTATTATATGTTATATATAAATAGATATAGATACACACACACCCACACGTCGCAAACGCAAACACATCCGACCCAATACTCGTGCATCAACCCTTGCCGTTACCCGTCCAGGGCTTGCTCTGTGTGTCGGTGCCGCTCCATGGCTCCGGGCCAGCGGCGGTCCATGGAGGGCGGCACCGGGTCCACGGCGCTCAGCTGGAGGGCGAACCGCGGGTTGGAGCTGAACATGGAGTCAAAGTCCTGCACTCTCCTCTGAACCACACCGAGAGGACGAACGGAAAGGTTTGTTAAGACCATGTCTCACTCTGGGTTAACAACATAAGGCTGCAGTTCATAACAACTTCCCCTAAAAAGCGCTTAGTGCGCTCAGTGGCTGAGAGACTGTTTGCATAGGAGGAGGTCTGTCTGAGGAGGTCTGAAGCCCCACTTATCCTCAGTTGGGCTTCTCTAAAGCGTATCGACTCTGCGGTGGTTTGGAGGAACGTACCAGGCGGTCCGCAGACGCGTAGGCCTTGAAGCTGGACCGGGCGTGGTCCGCCTCCCCGGACACCGTGTGCACCGGGTCTGAGGGGGGAGAGGGTGAGGAGTGAGAGCGTGAGGAGCAACGGGTGGTCTGAGGGGGTGAGAGCGTGAGGAGCACAGAGGACTGGTGAAGGTGAGGGGATGACGACACACGTACCGTATAAGTAGTCATAGGCGCGCTGCGGTCTGAAGCCTTTAGCGCTCCGGTGTTTGACCGACGCGGTGCGGGTCACAGATAAACTCATGGCGTAATGAACCCCCAGCTGTCGAGACGTGTGTCGTAGTGTCGGAGTTGTGGTGTAAACACACAGGTGTGTGTATCGGTTGTGTCTCAGGTTGTATCCGTTGGCTGGCTCTGGAGGTTGTGTCGCGGTCACCATGGGGACGGCCCACGGACGCGCGGCGCGGGGTTTTGAACCCACTGTGTGGCACACGTCCGGACCGCTAGGGGGCGAACGACTGACGGTGTTGCCAGATTGGGACAGATTTCCCTGCGGCTGAGCCAATCAGAGGGTATTGATGGAATAAATAATTCAGCTCTTCATCAAGGTTCAAAATCACACAATGTTGACTGCAAAGTTTAGTGATTTCAAACGAAACGAAACACTGCTCTCTGACTCCCTCACTCACTCACTCACTCACTCACTAACTCACTCACTCATAACAACAGAATATCGTCATTTCAATTGTAAAATATCTCAGTCAGAACACAATGGTGTCCAGAATATGACAGGTTAAAGAGCATTATGAGCAGTGGTGTAGTCTACGTGATACGCAGGTATACGCCGTATACCCACTAGGAACGCACCAGTATTTGCGTATACCCACTTAAAAATGTGCACGGATACGTATCAATCGTCTTGTGACAGATCTTTCACTTCTGTGTTTATTTTTCGGAAATATCGGTTGGGTATAACTGCAATAAAATACTTTAAGCAGGGGAAGTTATCTCCTACATTCACCATTCATAAAATTCCCGCTGCGCGCTCGCGCTCTGCCCTGTCTCAGTTACGAAGCGCGAAGCTGCCCCTGCATCTCTGCACGTTAGTTGGCGGGCCAAGTCCCTCCTTCTTGCGTGTGTGTGTGTGCGTGTGTGTGTGCGTGCGTGTGCGTGCGTGTGTGTGTGTGTGTGTGTGTGTGTGTCCAGTCCTCCCGTATTAATGTGTAAACCACATAATAAGTAGTCAACAGAAAACAATGTTTTAATCCCACTTCATATCTCCTTGTTACTTTTAGATGAGAACCCCTGGCCAGCCTTTCAGACTGGGTGTCAGGCTAGGGAATTTAAAAAAAGGCATCCTTGGCTAGAGTGGAGGGAAAAAAGGTTATAGGTAAATGTCAGCCAACATATAGTTGGTATACACAATTGAAATTGAAATTGAAATGTTAATCACTATGCAAATGAGAGTATAGCTAATTCATGGTCATTTTTAAGGTGCAGTAATTTCACACTTTTACACAATTCAATTACTGTATGGTATGTTAGATAACAACAGTAAGAGCTCAAATTAGAGCAATTGAAAGAGTGAAACATTAGTCTCCTGTCATCTCCTTCTCATGCACTGGTTAGCCATGGATGTAAACAGTTCATTCAATTATTTTGAGTAGATTTTGTCCTTGTTTAGCATGTGCTATTGCTACTATAGATATACAAAGGACAACTTGTAATTTTTGTGTTCTATTTGTTCACACTGTTATTAAAACAGGTTATTTCCATGATTGTTGATAATCGTTATACTCTTAAATCAGCGGGTTGTAGACCCCTGCGTTGGTGAGTGTGGTGCGACACCCCATAAGCGCCACACACGTACGCGTACCGGCCGGACGGGTTTGTACGAGGCTGGGAGGGAATCATCACAGTATACCCACTACAATAAAATAGACTACACCACTGATTATGAGTTCCTCCTGGGTCAGGTTCGTGCCGTCCTTATGGGCAGGTGGGGCAGCGAACTAGGCTACTTGCAAAATAATGCAAAATAAATAGTTAGTAAATCATGGCTCAAAGTCTATTTTTAATTACCGGTATGTGAATTTCAGGTTAACTACCTATCTATAGTTTCTGTAGGCTTTCCGACTATTTTTGGTCTGTTGATATCAAATTTCGGATGATGGTGGCGATTCTAGTTGAGTTGAACGTGTCATGCAATGTGGGGCAGGACAGCTCAGCGACCGCGTTCCTCCGTATGGTTTATCGCATAGCCCTGCAGGCTGAAATAACAATTGCAATCCGCGCTAAAAGACGCCTATGGTCATAAAGTAGTCTGCCTCATGTAGAACTGTTGTTTTAACTCAAATTATTCCGTGCGTATCTTTCGTCGTTTCTATATCAGACGCAGATATGGCGAGTGTTGCACCTGTGATTAACAGTGTTGAGTTTCTGTTAAACTATTTGAGAGGTTACAATTGGAAGAGTCTAAGAGAGGTTAGAAATCAAACAACTTGGCCCAGACAGACCGGACATAAACATTATCCAACAAACGAAGGATTGGGGGAAAACTTACAACAGAACTTTCTCGCAAGCATGCAAAGAAATAATGTATAATAATAATAATTTTTTCCCATGTCTACTTTTTTGAGCAAGTGTGCACAGGACAAGGAGATATATGGACCACGGGTGTGTGAGTGATGTGGAGCTATAATAATTTATAATTCAATATTATATATGCATATAATATATAGCCTACATGTTACAAAAACAAATTGTGGGTGTCATACGCCAGTAGTTTCTGCCCCTCTGAAATTTAGGGTCACCGCCCGCTACTGTCCTGGGTAGAATTCCAGGTCGTCAGCACTGACCTTTAAAGGCCAAACAAACGCTGACTGTATTGGGGCAGAATTGACGAAACGTGTATCTGTGATGGTTTCATCTTTTTTAATCTTCCATTGCAACACGAGCCCCATCGAGGCCTGGCAGCGTCACTGTGTGCTCTGTGGGAGTGCCCTGCATTACCGTGGGTTCAACATGGTTGACAGGGCATGTAGCAGTTCTGCAAACACAGCAAAATAAATGTGTGTGTAGATCCAGCAGCAGCTATTAATACCTCAAGACTTTAGCTTTGACTGTTACGGGTGTATTCATATAGGAATGATGTCACTAAAGCCTATATGTCGCTAAAAGGAAACTACGTCTCAGCCTGTCATTTTGTTTTGAGCTGTGGTTTAGAGTGGGAGGAAGAGAGGCTGCCCTTGATAACGATATTCTGGTTCCAAGCGTGAGGATGTGTGTGGCGTAGGAATTGATGTTTTTATTTAGACGGTTTGCTGTGTTCTCTGGGCTTGCACTTCTGTGGGTTTGTTTCCACGCGGGGAGGAGCCTTCGCCTTGGAGTCGGTTCACCGGCCTCAGGAGCCCTGGTTCAGTGGAAGATCTTCAGGGTTCACCACAGCGCAGAACAACAGACGGGATGGTCCTAGAGGGCCGCGCAGTATGCTCAGAGTAGATTGAAGTCAGGTCCGTCTGTGAGGGAGGGTCCTGATGGCGTCCCACCCTGAGAGGGGGGTGGTCCCGGCGCTCCTCTGCACCCTGTGTATCCTCAGAGTGGTCACACTCCTCCTTGTCTCCGGAGCGCTCAGCATGGAAGGTTGGAAGTCTTTGGAATCCTTTTCTTTATCCCCTTGGGGACCTTGCTGTCAGTAGAACGGGTGGCGTTGAGGGTTTGAGGTGTTGGTGACTCGGGGCTTTCCGATGACCTCGTTGTGGTTATGAATCTGTTCTGAACGCCGTACATGTTTGTGAAGTGGTGGAACGTATTGGTAGTGGTGTACAGAGTGTGTTTCTGGAGTAGAAAGTGGCGTTGGAAAGGTTATGATGCAATAATGCATGTGTTCCTGCGCTGTGGGCCGGTTGAATGTGTGTCACTCTTTTAGGGGGATAGGTTTTCTTCTGAAGGGTAAATATAGCGCAGTACGTTCACTAACTTTTTCCAAAGCTAAACACTCTACAAATCTACTCCACAAACCGAAGGGTCCTAGCGCATAGCGCTTTTTATTGTAATCATCAACACTGCCAATAATATTTAATATATAATCTGCTTTTAAAGGTAGCATCACAACGCTTTTCTCATAGGCACTCATTCCCTCGATTAAGCACTGCTTTGAGCTACATTAACCATCGCTTCCAGGAGCTAAACACAAGCCTGGGAAGTCTATCACTTCCACTACAATCAATATAAGTGAAAGCCACGGTAAATATTACGTCTTAAACCATGTGGCCTCGGATTTAGGAAGCACGGTTCATTTAATGTGAACATTAAATGAACCGTGCTTCCTAAATCGATAAGATAGATAAATGATGCTGTGCGTGTTAAAGGCCCTTCTCTGGTTAAGTTACCAAAATAAATTGGTGATTTGGTAAGTAGCTTACGTACTATGTCGTGCACATTATACATATTACGTAATCAGTTACGATATAAAGATAAAAAAAATACAAATAATGAATAATGAGGTTAAATTAATTTCTTAATAATTTCTAAATTATTTACTCAAAATTTGCTTCATCTAACTTATTTGATGGTGATTCTATATAAATGCAGACCGTATTTTTGTATTTGATGTGCTTTGTTAGGTATTAATTTAACATCCGTGTTTTACTTCGTCCAGAGAGCAGACATGAGGTGGTGATGGAGCTCCAGGGAGCGAACGTCAGCCTGACCTGCTCCAACAAGACGTGGTCAGAGCTGTTCTACGTGATCTGGAGGATCGCCGCGGGCCATAGTCCGTGTGAGATCCAGCAGAACGACGAGGGAGATAACCGTAACACGTGCAAAGGAGGCGTGGCCCTCCTCAACACGTCCAGCGGTCAGCCCTACCTCCTCATCCCCCACTTCTCTCCCCGTCACGAGGGGCTGTACCAGTGTGAGGCCTCCTACTTGGGCATGGGAGACTACCGCAACATCAGCCTGGTCCTGTCTGGTAGGAGTCACAGCCCAGCCGCTCAGGGAACAGAAACAGTACAACTGTTGAATTAACGTCAACACAATTAGTCAACTTCAACACATTATCAAATTATTATTAGACCATTCATTAACCTTTAGTTAACTCAGTCAATGCCTACTTCTGCAATAAATAGCGTTAATTAAGGGTTTAATGATTGTACCCTCATTGTTAATGTTGGGTATGTTTAAGCAATAGATCACGCCAGGCTGTGGTATGTGCTCATTATACCACTGTTAAGGGGCGTTGTCCGGCCCCGACGTGCAGCGGAGGGCCAGCGACCCCCTTCACAGTGGTATAATGAGCACATACCACTCACTGAAGTGATCTATTGCTTTTATACAACGGTTACTGTTATGGCGAAACGAAAGTCATAGACACACTACATTTAAAAAGAAACCAAGAAAGTCAAAGTAGCCGTTTTATTAAAGACTACCAAAAAGTAGTCCCTCCTGGCTGCCTTCAAAATGCACGACGGTCGCTATGCAACACACTTTAGCGTCCCTCCGAGAGAACGGTTGGAACGGTTTCCACTTCAAGGCGCGGAGTGATACTTTCACAAAATGATCGGGCGTCATAGCAGTTATGTATACGCTCATTATACAACAGTTAGAAACCAATCAGATCGCTGAATTTAGGCCCCCCGTTGTATAATTGTATTTGAACAATTCTCGTATTCGATTCTTTGAGTGGCGGGGTAAAAAAAAAAAACGGTCACATGCTTTTTTAACAGAAAAACGTTTACTCAATCGCAAGCCGCCTGATCGTCTCCATGGTTACGCCTGGCGGAGAAAAACTCAAACCCGGGTCTAATCAGGAAGAAAGATAATCCTGTCTGCCTTCTCAGGCAGCATGTGAGCGTTCAGCACAGATTGAGTTTCCCCCAGAGTTGAAAAGCGTCTCACTAGATGTGGAGGAGGTCTCTGTATTACCAGAAGGCCATGTCTGACAGGAAGGAGACGTCATTCGCTAGTCTACCAGCATACCCACTGGACTGTAGCAAGCGTTGCTCAACCTACCCAGCATACATCTAGGTGGACACGCCCATTTGTGATGTCACTAAAATAGAGGAAAGGGCCGGTTTTCAAACGGCTTGTAACGACTCCTCACAACCCGCCTGGTGGCGTACACACTTTGGATCCTTTTGTTAGAACAAACTGTAGTCGTTTGCCGGTCAGCCCCGGTTCAGGTGGTAAATGGACATTGTGCTTTTTGGAAAGGGAATCAAGCCTCAGTCCCAGTCCCTGTGGGCTGGTGTTCCACTCATCTCTCTGTGTGTTCTGCCCCCCCCCCCAGTGGCCCCCCGTGTGAGGGCCTGGCTGGAGTGGGCTGGTGTTCCACTCATCTCTCTGTGTGTTCTGCCCCCCCCCCAGTGGCCCCCCGTGTGAGGGCCTGGCTGGAGTGGGCTGGTGTTCCACTCATCTCTCTGTGTGTTCTGCCCCCCCCCCAGTGGCCCCCCGTGTGAGTGCCTGGCTGGAGTGGGCTGGCTCGAGCCGTGTGGCCCTGTGCGTGGCGGAAGACGGGAAGCCCGCGGCCACGCTGTCCTGGAGGAACACCGGGAACCTGACCGCCAACACCACGACGACGCAGGGACCCCCTGGAGCCTCGGTCACCGTGAGGAGCACGCTGGAGCTCCCAGGAGACGGAGCGGGTTGGGAGGGGGTCCGCTGCGTGGTCGCCCACCCGTCCTTGGAGAGAGAGGTCACCATGAGGCCGGCGGACTCAGGACGGGAGGGTAGGCCTGCTTCACTCATCCTTTAACCTCTGCATTAACATTAAGGGCCCTATGATGCAGCCAGCGCAATCGACTTCCTACACTGGCGCATGCGGCAGTGCTAGTTTGCAACTGGCGCAGAGCGTTCTTTTCCCTCCTGCGCCACGCGTCAGTAAATTAGGGATTGATCTTGCGCGGAGGCGTGCTCTGGCGCAAACGTTCCCTGGTGATATTTTGCAGTTTCAGAAAACAATTCCGCAACAAACCAGGAAATACCTGGTTTAAAGTCAGTGGCGCGTTGTTCAGATGCTATTTTAAGGGCGCATGCATAATGTTACTTGTGCACCTCGCGCATACACTTTGCTTCTCTCATCTACCTAGCCACACATTCTTGGTAATTTATTTGGGAAAGAACAGCTGATACAGCGGTAATAAGTTGTACTTTTAAATCAATGCATCTGCAAACACCGTACAGCAAACACATATTTTCTTGACACAGACATCATGTACAAGCCCATAACTTTTAGGATTGATGAGTATTTGATCGTGAGAAAATATTGTTTTACCATGAGTGAGTGTTAATAAGAATGAATGAATGCCGGCGCGCATGTGTGTGTATTGGTTAAAGAATTAATAACAAAACTAAACACGTAACGCATAATACAGTCCATGGCAATGTTTATTAACGGGGGGACACATGCATATTAGGAACACAAATCAATAACGATAATGCATACAATACGATGTTTGTTAATGTATGGCGTATAGGATTAAATAGAACCACAGCTACCGCATATCATATGTGTGTTAAGTTTTCTTTGCTGAAATTTATTTGAGGACTCAGTATTTCTGAAGTTGTGGGAGAAAACACTATTCCCTGTGGGAATTAGGCCATATTATTTGGCCATAAACTGAGCCATTTGAAGTTTGAAATTCATGTGGTCATGCATCTGCATCATCGGAGACTGCAGACGCGCTGTCAAAATATCAACTCGTCAGTCTCAAATGCGCTCATGGCTTTTAAAGGGGATGGGAGCTGGCACTCTCATTGGTTTATTGCACGTTACGCCCAAACCACACCTACGGGTAGTTAGGCTACTTCAGACCAACCCTTTTTAGATTTGCGCCAGGCGCAAAGGTAATTTATCCGCCGGTAAAATAGCAACCACGCCATAGAACCGCCCACAGAGCTACTTGCGTTTGGCACTTCTCACTTGCGTTTCAGACCGTTAAAATAGGGCCCCTGGTCGTTTACCAGAGGCTTTTATCCAAAGCAACAAATGAGTACATTAGTCAGAAGAAGGAGAAACAACAATATATTGCTGTCGGTACAGTAAGGATGTTCATAGAACCAAGTGCCGAGCACTAACAATCGCTAGGTCAAGCCATTCCCCGTAAACAATAGAGATAGCTAGCGCGAGATGCTACACAATGCTAAGTACTGTTTTTAAGTGACAGGACGTCCAACGTACAATGCGTGTGTATGGGGGGTGTCTCTCCACAGGCCTACATATTTTTTTATGAGATGTATCTTTTTATCAAACTGAGCATGAATCATATGTCTATAATAATGAACCTTTGTTCATCACATGTTTATAATAATGAACCCTTGATGATCATATGTTTATAATAATGAAACCTTGTTTATATGGAATCAGGGGTCAGATCATGATTCGGTTTCGGTTCAACAGTAAAATCACGGATATGGCAGCAGGAGGCTGCCACATCCTCACTCAATCTAGTGAAGAGTAGGAGGTGATAGTGAGCCTGTTTAGTGATGAGTAGGAGGTGATAGTTAACCTGTTTAGTGACGAGTAGGCCCTATCTTTCGTTTTAAAAACCTTTTACGTGGAAATACTTTTGAATGAGCAATTTAAGACAATGATGAGTATGGAAGTAAATCTGTCTCATCGGATTTTGAAAATAAAAAGCCATTGAATTTTAGGCACTGAATATTTATGTATTGAATCATCTATCTGGATTTTTTGCCTTTGAATTTAACTCTAAATGTTCAACAAATCATTTTCACCTTTATGATAAAAAAATAAGATAATATTTTCAACATTAACATTTTTTACTTAAAAATATTAAACTTCCCCAAATTCAACATGCCAAAGTCAGCTGCAAAATTCAATGTATGAAATTCAGCGTTAACATCCGGGGACCCAAGGAAGAGCAATCGATCCTAGATGCTAGATCGCGGTCAAAAACCTAACATGTGCATTATAAAATAAATAAAACATTAGATCCCCCCCCCACCCTCACCTTGTTATTAAATGTGTTTAATAAATACATTTGATTATTTCATAAGCTTTTTACAGACCCATACAATGGATCAGGCTTTTAGTAAGGTCTCTCCCCATGAAAACCTACAGGCAGTGTTTAATGAGGTTGATTTACCTTGGAGCATTTCCTAGGCTACTGTGTAAAATGCTGTTTAGAATTAATGTTTGTATCGAGAAAGAAAAACCCATCATCACAGCCGTTGCCGTGCCTTCCCGCATTAGAGACAGGTATCCAACGAGTGGCTCACCTGTTCCCGCTCGCTCTCCTTGCTCGACCGCGATCTAGCATCTAGGATCGATTGCTCTTCCTTGGGTCCTCGGATGTTAACACTGAATTTCATACATTGAAATTTGCAGCTGACTTTGGCATGTTGAATTTGGGGACGTGGAAAATACTTTGTTGTATTTTTTAACGCTGAATATTTGTTTTTTTTAATATTTTAACATTGAAAAATAAAGGTGAAAATGATTTGTTGAACATTTCAGAGGCAAAAAAATCAATGCATAAATATTCAGTTTGTAATATTCATTTTGATTTTCAAAATCCGATGAGACAGATGCCTCCAAACATGAGAACATGATTAAAATAAAAATAATTCCAAGCATATATTAATAAAGTATCAAGTTTCGCCGTGGTGTCCGCGTTTACAGCCTGGTGAAATAGCCAGGATCTGAGATTCCGTCGACAGTACCAGCTCAACTCGCCCGGGATAAAAAACAAACAAACAGTAGCCTCGAGGTATTATTCTTTACAATTAACATGTCGCGTAAAACGCTTGCTTGGGCGAACAAAGAGGTGGAGACGTTCGTCTGCATTCTTGCGGAGGAAGACGTTGTTTACGATGTTTACGTAGCTGCCGCGGAGATCGACATCCGGCCTACCACAAAGGGTACTGTCGGCGGTGGAAACGCGACCTCGGAACTGAGCTGGGCTATACCGCCCCCTCGCTACCGGACTGAGGCGAACCGATCCGTTCCGCACCCTGCAGTGGAAACGCGGCATAAGTCTCACCCCCCTGTCGAGGTTCCAAGAGAGCTTACCTCATACTTTTGTGTGACGTAAACAGACTGCTGGCCACTGATTGGCCAGAGTGACGCCACTGGACGAATAATGATGAGCACGACGTCCAAGCCTGAAACCCGACTTCCGGCCGGCACCCGATAACCGGTCTCTTTAAACACTAGCATCAGCGTTCAGTCAACAATAGTGTTTGATTATCGAACATGGCAGGTTCAGCGCGCGAGAACACGCCGTGGACCGTGACAGAGGTGGAGACCCTCCTGTATGGCAAGCCGAATTGTCAATTATTAACTAAGATTGACTATCCGGAATTAACATTGTAGATATCAACAACTTCTTTCTGACTAGTCGTAATTACATTTTGAATAGTTGGAATTTTAATTCAAGATATCTGTAACGTCATTTTGCCTTGTCAAAACTGAAATTCAAGATATCTTTAATTAGATTAGGACTAGGCGAAATTAAAGTTACAGATATTAGATATCTCTAATCAAAATTCCTTTTAAGATATCTATAACTTGATCAATAGATATCTACAATTAAATCATGACTATCCCTTACTCCAGTTAGAGATATCTACAACGTCATTTTGACTAGTCTTAACTCCAGTTAGAGATATCTACAACGTCATTTCGCCTAGTCAAAACTTAATTTAAGGTATCTGAAAAGGGACATTTAGATATCTTGAATTGAGGTGAATTAGAGATATCTTGAACTGGAATTATGACTAGTCAGAATCAAATTGTAGATATCTCAAACTGGAATTACAGATATCTACAATTCAGTGGCAGATATCCGTAATTCACATAGTGGATATCCGCAACTGAATTGTACATATCTGCAATGAGAAACCCCATAGACATGAATGGCGAAAATGACATAATTTCGCCTAGGAGGAATGTCTTTGTGGATATCTGAAACGACAATTGTGGATAGGAGGAATGTAGTTGCTGATATCCGAAATGTTAGTTTAGACTAGGCAAAACTGAATTGCAGATATCTGCAACACATATCCACTCTAGCAAGTTTATGTGAAATCGCCTTGCCATACACCAGTGGGTAACACTGTCTGTTAAATGTGTCGCGTGGTCGCGAAGGTTCCCCAGTTCCGACCATTTGTGCTATGACGACCCACTCACTTTGAAGAGGTACTTTCTAGACGGTAACAAAGCGTGCCTGGAACCAAACCAAGTCGTGCCACGCTATGTCGTGGCGAGCTGAGCTGGTACTGAGGGGCATAAGTGGTCCATCCTCAGACATCGTAGTCCCGCCTATCACACCCCCCTCACAGAGACTAGCCCAGGTCGTTGCTCTCGGCACCGGCTGGGGCCAACGCCGTGTAAGTCCTGATGATCCTCCTCCACATCCCTCCTCGATCTCAGGACGTGTTCCATCGAGGTCAAGGAGACGAGCTTGTAAAGGAGACAGGACGTCATGTTTCTGAGTACCCTACCAACCCAAGTTGCATCTCTGTTGTCATAGCGGGGAGGGGCCTCTGGGTGGTGCTGCTGCTGAGCGCTGTGACGGTCCTCGCTACGCTGGGAGCGCTGTACGTCAGTCGGAACCACCTGACTGCACTCAGGTACCAGGGTTCATGTCCAATCAGAGGGCGGGTCGGGGTGGGGCCGACGCCATTATGACCACTGATTTCTCGGCTATTTTAAAGGCGCTGCTGGCGGTCGGTCTGCAGGTCGAGCCCAGAGGCCCCGCCCCTAGAGGCCCCGCCCCCAGAGGTAAGTTAAAATGAGATACATGTATGTATTAACAAATATGTATTGCATATGTATTGTGTATATTATATACACATAGATATATTTATATATATATATAGGTGTTACGTGTATAGATATATATATGTATATACACATATATCTGTCTATACAGTATATATGGATACATGTGTATATTTCTATCTAAGGGTTTGTGTCTCTCTTTGCTCTCAGTCTGTCCTCGTCGATGACCTCCAGCCCTACGCCTGTTATCATCAGAGAGTCAACCCCCTCTACGTCTCATCTGCAGATCTGTTGAAATGAAACACACACACACACACACACACACACACACACACACACACACACACACACACAAACACACATATTGAAATGACTCACTCAGTGTGGGTTGAATATGAAACCTAAGGAACACCACATTCATTTTCTATTCAAATGACTGTCGTTGTCACTTGCGGCAAGTGTTATTTAATGAAAAGTAAGTGGAACTAACAAAAATGATTTCTGATATGAATATTGACATTCTGTAGGAAAAACCTATCAAAATGAAAATGTTAAATGCGTCAATTTGTATTAATCACGTTAAAACAAGATTGCGTTAACGCGTAATTAACGCGGTGACTTGCCCAGCCCTATTATATTTATATAGACATAAACACCTATATATATTAATAAAGATATATATAATATACACTATATATATATATATATATATGTGTGTGTGTGTGTGCGTGTGTGCGTGTGTGTGCGTGTGTGTGTGTATATATATATATATGTGTATATACATATGTTTATATATAGATGTGTGTTTGTGTATATATCTATTATATATGTGTATATATATATATACAAACACACACACAGACACACACATATACACACACACAAACACACGTGCACACACAACCCAAGCGCACAAACAGCTTATCTCTCCCTCTGTGTTTCCGGGCCTCTGTAACGTGCACTGTAGAGTCAGTCAGCCCACTTGGATAGGTTAGGCTGGGGTACGTGTGCAGCAGACTGCAGACAACAGGACGTGTAATAGTTCTACAAACTACTGAAACTACTTGAAGGCTGTGCAACAATGTCCGAAAGACTACTGGAGGACCACAACACTGGATAAAAATGATAAAGAAAATGATAAAATGTTATTTTGTAGGACTTTCAAATGGTAATGGACTTATCATAATGCATATCAAATTATGCATTGGAATCGCCCCTTAACCCTTAATCCTTACATCCAATGATTTGTTAACCCTTAATCCTTACATCCAATGATTTGTTGATGGTTGCAACAAAAGACATTAATGTGCAATTATTTTGTTTTCCTAATAAAATCTGTAATTTATGTATAGAATATGTGTTTAATATAGCCTTAGGTGTTGCAGATACATGCAGGTATCCAACTGTGTGCAATCAAACAAAGTCGGCCTATTCCATCAAAAAAACGGAATCAAACGTTCAGTGAATTTAAAAAGTGCCTTGTGTAACAGACGATTTAACATTTCACAAAACGTTGGAGTATAATTGTGTACAAAATCACAAGCAATAGCTCTATCTCCTGGTAGAGTCTGGAACAACACATAGCCTAGCAACCTTTTGAATACATTTAATTAGCCTTCCTTTATTTACTCAAAAAATACAGGTTAAGAGTAATATCCTTATTTTATTTTGCTACAGGACGACAACAACTAAATGATCTGTCAGTTACATTTGTTTTCAGTTCGCATGCTCTTGTCATTGTTTTTAGAAAAGCTTTGAGGGTTCCTTTGCATTATAACTCTGGCCATTAGAGGGTTAGTCAAAATACTTTATATAATACAGGCCTATTTATTTCACCTTTTCTTTTTCACGAAAAAAACCTAAATAATAAACAGGACATGTATTTATATTTCAGTTTTATTATTTAGTATGGTATACAGTGTGACTGTGTATGTGAGTATGAGTATGGCATACAGTGTGAGTATGAGTATGGTATACATTGTGAGTATGAGTATGGTATACAGTGTGAGTATGGTAAACAGTGTGAGTATGAGTATGGTATACAGTGTGAGTATGAGTATGGTATACAGTGTGAGTATGACTATGGTATACAGTGTGAGTATGAGTATGGTATACAGTGTGAGTATGGTATACAGTGTGAGTATGAGTATGGTATGGTATACAGTGTGAGTATGGTATACAGTGTGAGTATGGTATACAGTGTGAGTATGAGTATGGTATGGTATACAGTGTGAGTATGGTATACAGTGTGAGTATGGTATACAGTGTGAGCATGAGGATGGTATACAGTGTGAGTATGGTATACAGTGTGAGTATGAGTATGGTATACAGTGTGAGTATGAGGATGGTATACAGTGTGAGTATGAGGATGGTATACAGTGTGAGTATGAGGATGGTATACAGTGTGAGTATGAGGATGGTATACAGTGTGAGTATGAGGATGGTATATACACTACGACTGTATGAGGCCGTGTTCAGGACTGTTGGTATCCATGAGCCCGCTAACAGAGAGGTCTTCATGTCTACGGTGGCGGTGACGTTTCCTCCGCAGCGATGAACGTAGAACCACAGAATGACGTCCCGAGCCTCCGTCAGGGCTCACCGCGACGGCAGCAGTGAGCATCCGGTCCGCTCCAGCTCGGTACTGCCGTTGGTCGACCTCGTGGTCCTACTGCATGAGGACATAATCATCGGCCCCTTCCTCAGCCTCCGAGGTGGGCGGGGCTGGAGGTCTGTGCGGGATAATGACGGAGTAGACACACTCTGAGGGGCGGGGGGAGGAGTCAGGGGGGCGGGGGGAGGAGTCACGGGGGCCGGGGGCCCGGGAGGACCTCTTCTTGCTGAAGTCCACGGCGGCGTACAGGCCGTCGGCAGGCGGCCCGCGCTCCTCTTCCTGCCAGATAAAGACCCCCGAGTCGTGAGCGATGCGACCAGCTTCCCCCATCAGGGTTATCTCCGGTGACTGCGCCGCGAGGCCGCGTCACATACAGGCCCCCTGCACACACCGCACTGCTCTCACGCACACGCACACACACGTGTGCACTTGCTCGCAGGCACTCGCACACAAACACACACTCACACATGTGCAGTTGCTCACACATACACACATACACACAAACACACGCACTCACACACACACACCTACCTTCCCAGCGTCAGCTTCCGGGAGGTTCTTCAGAAGGCCTCCTTAAGGGAAGGAGGAGGAACCAATCGTTGAGCACGTTGCTTCATTAAGTTTGTTAATATCTGAGATGTTTTGTCTGTTTTGTACGGTCCTACGTACCTTTTGGCAGTTTCCTATCAAAAGAAAAAGGAAATAAGGTCATTCAGATGAACACATTCAATCTGAAACAGAAAGATTAGTTAACATACACCCACCCGCACACACACACACATACACCCACCCACACAGACACGCACAGACAAACCAACACACACTATCGTCAGTTTATAATGTAGAGGTTACCAAGTAGAAAGACAGTGTAGTTTGCACAGAGTGAATCACTGAATCACTCACATCTCTGAAAGACAGTTCCCCATGGTGCCAGAGGGCTGTCCTTGGGGTCCAGAGGTGGGGGTCCAGAGGTGGGGGTCCAGGGGTGGGGGTCCAGAGGTGGGGGTCCAGGGGGTCAAGCCGTGGGGGTCAGGGGGTCCAGCAGTACTCAGGTCGGCCACCAGACCAGCGTTCTCAGCTCCGTGTCTCTTCTCAGGGATGAGCCTGCATGCTGTCCTTATCCGGTTGCCTCCATCGACAGAGACAGCCGAGAGCGAGAGAGAGACAGACAAACAGAGAGAGGGAGGGAGTTTGAGAGAGAGAGAGAGGGGGAGGAGGGAGGAAGAGAGAGAGAGAGACAGACAGACAGACAGACAGAGGGAGGGAGTTTGAGAGAGAGAGAGAGAGAGAGGGGGAGGAGGGAGGGAGAGATTATCAGAAAATTGGTGTCACTGCAGTTTCCGGTCTTTTGTGGTTTGTGACAGTGCTCAAGCGCATGTACATAGACAGATACCTCCTGTTATAGAAGTGCTTTTTCGAAGAATTATTATCTTTTATGCAGAAGTGTATATAAATGGACAGAGAAACCCCTTATCAGAGAAATGCATAAGCATAGATATAATCTTCTATTGTAGAAGTACATGTACATAGACAGAGAAACGTCCTATTGTAGAAGTGCATGTACATAGACAGACACCTAGTATTTATGATGTGCATGTACATAGACAGACCCCTAGTGTTAATGATGTGCATGTTCATAGGCAGACACGTAGTATGAATGATGTGCATGTTCATAGACAGACACCTAGTATTTGTACATAGATAGACGCCTAGTATTTATGATGTGCATGTACATAGACAGACGCCTAGCGTTAATGATGTGCATGTACATAGACAGACGCCTAGCGTTAATGATGTGCATGTACATAGACAGACGCCTAGCGTTAATGATGTGCATGTACATAGACAGTGTCCTCCTATCACCACATCCCCCCACATACAGTTTCAGTTCTGTTGACTTGTCATGACGATCAGACGAGTGCAGTTCACCTTCATCTGCTCATCACTTTAGCAAAAGAAAGATGATCCATCTGGTACAGCAGACTCGAGACTGTAGCTCGTATCTGGCAGCAGACAATACGCAGCCTAAGTCCTCTTCAGGACTAGACAAGGTACAGAAGATCTTTATCTATCATGGAAACAATTGCAATAAGTCTCATCCTAGATGCATGTCTCTGTAGTCAGCTGCACCACATCCGGTCGTCTATACCTCGACTGTGTCTAACCTGTTACCCCAGTAAAGGTTTGATCACCATCTGATATCTCATATCTTAGTGTTGCCTTACTTTGGTATTGTCTGAGGCAATGTTTACAGCAGCAGACCCACAGCAGGAGCAGAAGCTCTGGCGCCCCCTGCTGGCTGGTAGAGATAAACATCCAGGAACACTTTCTGTCTTCCGTAGGCATGTGATCAAGGAATCACAGAAGCAGTACAGTTGGTCTCAGATCCAATGCAGTCATATAGACAGTGTTGTGTGAAGAATCCATTGATGTCCTTGTGTGTGTGTGTGTGTGTGTGTGTGTGTGTGTGTGTGTGTGTGTGTGTGTGTGTGTGTGTGTGTGTGTGTGTGTGTGTGTGTGTGTGCGTGCGTGCGTGCGTGCGTGCGTGCGTGTGCGTGTGTGTGTGTGTGTGCTTGTGTGTTTTTGTACAGTTCTGCTACACACGTGTTTTTGGTGTTGTTTCTGTTGTGACCTGCTCTCAGTTCTCCGGGTTCTCAGGAGCGATGGTCCCGGCTGACCAGCAGGGGGCGCTGCTCGCACAGTCGATCGACCACTGCCGGTCCTACGCAACACGAGCCGTCATTCAAAAGGTAATCAACCAGCACCATGCCATCTGCCACTGCAGCCATGGACTCCATTAAAATATCTGCACTAGACACCCCCGCCAAGGAAGTCTTCGTTTTTAGAGCGGGATGGCATGAGGATCACCTCCTGTTCAGGTCCCGCCCCTCTCCTCACCTCTCTCCCCTCTCCTTCCCGGTCTCACCTTTCTTCACCTGTCTCTCCTCTCCTCACCTGTCTCATCTTTCCTCACCTGTCTCTCCTCTCCCCACCTGTCTCATCTTTACTCGCCTGTCTCTCCTCTCCTCACCTGTCTCATCTTTCCTCACCTGTCTCTCCTCTCCTCACCTGTCCTCTCCTGTCACAGCAGTGATCCTCGTTCTGCTGGTTTTCCTGAACCTCTAGGTCCTCGGTTGTGTTGACGTTCCGGTCGTTCCAGGTTCAGATTTCCTCAGGAGCAGAGGCTTTGGTCCAGGGGTTCACCACGGAGTCCGCCAGCCCAGGAGAGGAGCTCATAACTGTTACTGGGATGGAAACCTAGGTCCCCTGTCCCACTAGTCAGAGCTTCTCTCACTAGTCATCTCTCACTAGTCGCCTGTCTGAGCTTCTCTCACTAGTCGTTTCTCACTAGTCTTCTCTCACTAGTCAGAGCTTCTCTTACTGGTCTTCTCTCACTAGTTTTCTCTCACTAGTCTTCTCTCACTAGTCAGAGCTTCTCTAACTAATCTGAACTTGTGTAGCCTGTTGAGGATCAGCCCAGTAGGGTCAGCCCCGGTCCCATTCCTCCCAGTCCCATTCCTCCCAGTGCCATTCCTCCCAGTGCCATTCCTCCCAGTGTGATACCATAGCAGCACCCAGACAGCAGGATGGGACAGAGCGGGGCATCATTGAGAAAGGAGATATAGTTCAAATAGTTGGAAACCATAGGACAATTTGGGGAATAAATGTGTTAAAGGTATCAAGGACATCAGAAAGCAGGATCCCAGCCCAGCAAAACTACTTCCACTAATCTTCTAATGTTCATCAACATATGTGGTGTAATCTAAAATCATAAATGTAAATAATCTTCCCTTGCTGTGAAAATAGTGGTGATAAAGTTTTAGTTCACCAAGGCTGAAACATCAAACGCCACTGAATGATGGACAAATGTTGTTTTAAATACATTGTGTGTGTGTGTGTGTGTGTGTGTGTGTGTGTGTGTGTGTGTGTGTGTGTGTGTGTGTGTGTGTGTGTGTGTGTGTGTGTGTGTGTGTGTGTGTGTGTGTGTGGGGTTAAAAAACAACCAGGCAGCAGTAACACTTGTTGACCACGTCTGACCGTTTATTGGTTCACATGTCAAAGGTTCTGCCACACGTCTAGGAGCAAAGAGGACTACAAGTTAGTAAAAAGATTTTTTTTTTTCTTTTTCCAAAGATTAATCAAAAGTTTCTTATAAATAGGCACTGTATCCGTCTTAAAAAAAAATACATACCGTCCATATCAGTTCAGCCCATGAGGAATAGATTCAACACGTTGGAGACTATGATGCTGTATTTTGATGCGGGTCACAATTTGTAGGCATGTGTCTGCCCATTAACATTTGTTCATACCCCAAAACCAAAGCTGTGTGTGTGTGTGTATGTTCGTTCATGTTTTACGCCTGTGTGTGTGTGTTTGTGTTTCTGTGCATGTTTGGCGTTTCTGTATGCGTTTATGACATAATTCCTTAACGTCATCAAATTAATGATTTAGTAAATACACAGCGATATGTATCTGACCAAAATCTCCTTGCATAGCATCTTAGTTTGATGTGTGTTTGTGTGTGCGTGGTTGTTTGGTTTGTGTGTTGGGATTGTATACACAAATTATCAGGATTCTTAAAAAAACAAAAGTAAATAAAACAAAAAGTTGACATATTCCCAGAGCAATAAGCACTTACATCTTACAACATTTGAGAATCAACATGTACAGATAAGGCACAGGAAATTGTACAATGGCAGCTATTTAAAATCAACAAAATTAAAATCTACTGCTGAACCTGAAGCTGGTTACATGTTTGTGCATCAAGAAATTATGATTTATTAAATTAAATGGTAAGAATTAGATTGCATGATCGACAAATGATGCTGTATTATTTTTAATTTGCTATTTGTTTTATTGAATTAATAAATATTCACATTTGGTATGAAAGTACATGTAGAAAGAATTGAAAGGAAACAATACTCTAAGGTTGTACTTATCTTAGGGCAATATATAGTGGATTTGATTTGCTATAAATATATATATATTTATATATATATGTATGTATATATATATAGCCTATATATATATAAATAAAGGGTTCTAAGAGTTATAATATCTATTAGGTTTTCCCTACACACAGCTGGTCTGCGCATTATGTACATGATGGGACATCAGACTGGGCTTTATGTACAACTCGCTCTGCCCGTGATTAGTTTGTTTCACTCTGAATTTGTAAACGTATTTTTTAATGGTTTTGGGTTCGGACCACCGCGGCGGTCCGATGAGCGCCCCGGAGGACCACCACCCAACAGCTATGTCAAGGATGCTTGTTTTCATTGATGGGAGCAGATTCATTTGTTGTCTCGGCCTCAACAATACTTTGTGCTGATGGGGCGCAATCTTTATCATCCGGCTGTGTGCACAGCGGTGCGCGCGCCGCGTCTGAGGGCTCACGCTCTGATAGGGGCAGAACGGCCTCTGTTTGTGCTCCAAAGAACAACTGCTATCAAGTACGCTTCTGCGGTTGAAAGCGCTACACAACACAAGCAATCTAAAATAAAGAGAATAAGAGTGACATTGAAAAAGTGACATTCAACAATGTGGTCTTTTTTTGTCGATTTGTTTGGTGTGTTTTTTTGTTTTGTTTCTCACTACTCTATGGGTTCAGCGCCCGGAATATAAACAGGAGAATGCAGGAGCCCTGCACTGCTGTGACACCACAGTCACTCCCCTCACAAAGAACGCTGTGTGATCGGTGCGGGGATGAGTCTGTGCGAGAGCCAATGACATTTGCAGCCACTCGTCTCACTTTGTGGCGTGCTGCGTTCTGAATAGGAATCAAAGTCTAACGCCTACAGCGAGATTACTGGTTTGCAGACACACGACAAAATGATTAATTGTCTTCCACCTATGAGTTGAAAGCTTTTTATATCGTTTAAACTCCTGCAATAGAAAAAGGTTGTTTCCTAAAAATGGAACATGGATTTTCATCAAGTAAAAACATTCTCCATTTGCATGTGTCCTTACCACATTTTGAAATATAAGAACACAGTTTTAAAAATAAATCCTACCTTCTCCTTCAGCTACAACTTTATGTTCACTTTTGTCACAAACACGCGTCGATGTTTCATCGCTTGGTTGAATTATCGGCCCTCTCTCTTTTGCATTAAGAAACCATTTTAATCACGTTTAATTCACGCTTCTTGTGGTGTTTCCCTCGGATATCGACCTGTCTATGCTTTTTGCGTTTCGTCTTGAGTCGGGTGTGTGTGTGTGTGTGTGTGTGTACGGCCCGTGTGTGTGTGTGTGTGTGTGTGTGTGTGTGTGTGTGTGTGTGTGTGTGTGTGTGTGTTCATACAGTCAGATCATCTGACCTCGCCCTGCTGCTGGCTTTGCTCAGACGGCTCAGCGGTCTCGTGTCTTCTATCGTATCCGCCGCCTCCAGCCCAGCGTCCATCAGAGGATCTCCACCCTCCCCGGACACCACCTCCTCCACCACCTCCTCCACCACCACCTCCTCCACCGGCGCCTCCTCCTCCACCACCAGCTCCGGCGCCGGCGCCTCCACCACCACCTCCGCCGCCACCTCCTGCTCCGGCTCGGACTCGGGGATGAGCGTCACGCTGCCCTTCTCGGTGGTCTGGGCGTAGCTGGGCAGCGTCTCGTACGCCTTGGAGAGGTGCAGCATCTTCTCCTCCCTCTCCTGGAGGCCGTGGAAGGGCGGGGCCAGGCGGCCGGCCTCCATGCCCACCTCGGCCAGCGGGTACAGCTGGCTGACGTGGGCGGCCTTCTCCTCCTCCAGGGGCTTGTAGCCCTTGGCCCTCTGCAGGCCCGGCAGAGCCAGGGGCAGCTTCCCCTGGAGCAGCGCGGGCGGCGCCGACGCCTCCCCGGGCGCCGGGGCCGGCGCCGGCTTGCGGAACACGAAGCGGATCTTCTTCAGGCCCAGGTGGCTGATCTCCACGAAGTTGAGGAAGAGCGAGACGCACGCCACGGCCAGCATGAAGATGATGAAGACGGTCTTCTCGGTGGGGCGCGACACGAAGCAGTCCACGATGTTGGGGCAGGGCCAGCGGCTGCACTTGTACAGCGGCAGGATGTGGAAGCCGTACAGGAAGTACTGGCCCACCACAAAGCCCACCTCGAACAGCGTCTTGAAGATGATGTGGCAGATGTACGTCCGCAGCAGGGTGCCCTCCAGCCTGAACTTCTTGCTGCCCTTGGTGCTGGTCTCCTTGGTGGTGCGCACGCTGCCCTGGTCGGGCGCCAGCGGCAGCCGCTCCTCGCTCAGCTCCTGCTGGCGGCTGAGCTCCGCCTCCTCGCGCTCCTTGCGCTTCTCCTCCATGTGGACATGGTGCACGGCGTGGCCCACGTAGACCAGCGACGGCGTGGACACGAAGATGATCTGCAGCACCCACAGGCGGATGTGGGAGATGGGGAAGGCCTCGTCGTAGCACACGTTCTCGCAACCGGGCTGGTTGGTGTTGCACACGTAGTCGGACTGCTCGTCGCCCCACACAAACTCGGCCGCCGTCCCCAGGATCAGGATGCGGAAGATGAAGAGCACCGTGAGCCACACCCGGCCGATCACCGTCGAGTGCTCGTTCACTTCCTCTAAAATGTTCCCCAGAAAGCTCCAGTCGCCCATGGTCGCTCCGTAGCACTGCAGAGTAAAGGGAGGGTAGGGCGGAGGAGGGATATAGGGTGGGGGAGGTAAGGGGGAGGGGAAAAGAGAAAAGGGGTGAGAATCGTAAACTGGGTGGGGGGAGGTGGGGGGTAAAGTTAAACTCAGCAGAATCCGCTCTGAACCCGATTCTGATGCGACCGCGTCGATTCGGTCGGGACACTTTACAAAAGCAAAATGGCCGTAAAAACGCCTAACCCTAACAACACGCAACTGACAAGCAAACAGCCAAACAACAACCAACCCCCACAAACCATCTCCCACACCTAAAGCCGATTTACTGCCTTTTACCAAACTGAGTGTGTGAAAAAAAGTGAACTTTAACCGAAGCGCGTCCCCAAAGTGAACGAACCTAAGAGTGTGTGAATAAAGTGAACTTTAACCGAAGCGCGTCCCCAAAGTGAACGAACTTAAGAGTGTGTGAATAAAGTGAAACTTTAACCGAAGCGCGTCCCCAAAGTGAACGAACTTAAGAGTGTGTGAATAAAGTGAAACTTTAACCGAAGCACGTCCCCAAAGTGACCAAACCTCAGAGTGTGTGAATAAAGTGAAACTTTAACCGAAGCGCGTCCCCAAAGTGACCAAACCTCAGAGTGGGTGAATAAAGTGAAACTTTAACCGAAGCGCGTCCCCAAAGTGACCAAACCTCAGAGTGTGTGAATAAAGTGAAACTTTAACCGAAGCGCATCCCCAAAGTGGAGGCGCCCCTCCTAAAACACCGTCGCCCCCGCCCGTCCGCGGACCCCCCGCCCGCCTCCACACAAACAAGCTTAGGAGAAAAACGGATAAAGTCCCTGGTCTGAGCGGAGGTTACTGCGAACTCGGGGACGGTCGGCCACTTGCCACAGCTGCGGCTCCGGCGAGGTTGAGTGTTGTCCCGTTAGTGTGTGGCCGTCGGGGGGGAAGTGAACTCTGCGCTGCCCTCTCTCCCACCTAAAGCCCTGTCCCTGCCGCCCCACTGAGCAGATGAACCGGCTCTGATGGCCGCTTTTTAGTTTGCTGCAATATTTAAGCTTGGTGCCAGACGGCCTTTCTCTGGGGCGCCGGAGTGACGCGCGGACAAAGGACCGCCGAGGGGGGGGGGGGGGGGGGGGGGGGGCGTGTGGGAGCAGACCCCCGGGCCCTCATACCAACATGGACGCCGCCGCCGCGCAGCCAGGGCACCGAGTACACACACACACACACACACATACAGCACGCACACACAGCACGCGCGCACACACACACACACGGCACAAACACACACACACACTCACAGAGTGCAACCACGCTGCGCGCAATAACAACTTAGTGCACACACACTAATGCACACACAGACGTATACGGACACGCACACACACATCAATCAAACTGAGTACACGTGTACGAGTGTACTGTACGATGAGATACACACAGAGCAATGCTACACGTGCACAAACGTACACCCACACACACACACACACACACACACACATACATACACATACATGCATACATAGATACACAAACATACATATATAATATACACACACACACACACACGTATACACACATTTACACACACAAACACCTATACATAAGCACACCATGAAAACTGTAAAGTGGTTGGAAACAAATTAATTGTAGGAGTTGATCAAATACCTACATACATTTTTAATACATTTGAGATAAAATATAGAATAGCGGAGCTCTTCTGATAAAGTTTGAATTGGTTGAATCAAGTGTGTGTGTGTGTGTGTGTGTGTGTGTGTGTGTGTGTGTGTGTGTGTGTGTGTGTGTGTGTGTGTGTGTGTGTGTGTGTGTGTGTGTGTGTGTGTGTTTGTGTGTGTGATAGTAATTTAAGTAAGAAAAGTGGGGTATTGACCCAAAATGATGAGGCTTATCACACTTTCTTATGACACATCGTTTTTGTAGATAGCATGACATGAAAAATATCGTTTTAAGAATTGTTGTTAGCATTTAGCTTCTACCGGGAGTACACCGGATATGGAGGAAGCCCCTAGCCTCTGGCCATATGAACGGGGTCCCCGCAAACAAACGACTGATATATGAACATCATATTTTCAATCGATTAATAATTTCAGCGCCAGTGAAACAAGTAATACCGTAACCGTTTAAGCTTAACAATGTGTTTCTAGGTTGACTGTTGACGTTGTTAGGCTCTGGAACACTCGCAATAGTTTGTTTTTGTGATAGCCGCCGCGGGTTATCGCTAAATAGCCACCTTGGGCAAGAGCGTTATCGAGAATGTCCTCACGCCCTAGCCTCACGGTCAATCAGACCAACTGGAAATATATGAAGCTGGTATGAAATTAAACAGTTGATTCTGAAAAAAGTCTTAATTATGTGGAAAATCTGTTTGAATATTATATATATTTGAAGAACAAAGTGTGTTTATTTGCTAAACGTTTGAACAAAGGTTTAGAGTTAAAAATGTACCAAGTTATTAAGTCTGAATTAGTTGAGTCAGAAAATGACGACTTGACCATTGACTTCCATCACAAAATATTAATTTAAAATGTTTAACAATTTTGAATGGTAGTGTGCGATTCCAAGCTACTATGAACATTTTAAAAGTGGAATGGAGTTTCTGGTTGAAAAATTGTGGAAGGAGTAGGGTCCCAAAATGTGTAGGGAATAAGAAAGAAAGAATAAAGCCCAAGAAGAACAATAACAGAGCGCTGCTTGCAGCACTAATAATATAAAGGTTATTGGACCCGTTGGTCCTATTCACTATCTAACTCCTTTATTGTGACCTGGTCACTCACTCTTCATTAAAAGATCCTGGACTCTGAATACTAGGTCAACCCTAAAGGCTGTAAGGTGAACACAAAGTATGGAGCAGAAAAATATAACTGGAAATAAAGTTAATTTGTCTGGACAAATTGACTGTTGTTTGTTAGAAATGGATTGGACATTCATCAGCTGTTCATGATTGAACTGTGAGAATATGTGTTTCAATCTGACGCCTGCTTCCTCTGTATTTCTGACCAATAAGGACATCTTTTCCGTGATTGGTTCTCGGAATCCACTTTGCCGGTCAATCAAAGGTGCCTGAATTCCAATGCTGCTCATTGGTGGAGAAGCATAGAGAGGGAGGGAGCAGAGAGGGAGTCTTGCTCTTCCTGCCCTCTGTCTTCACAACTCTCGACTCACCTGTGAACCAGTGAGAAGCGGTCTGGGCTCAGGAGAAGAACTCCCTTCCAGGACTACCTCTCTAATAACACATGAGGCAGCTCACCCTTCCTCAGAGTAGTCCTTGATGAATGTGTGTGTCTGAATGGGTGAATGATTCTGATTGTGTGTGTGAATGGGTGGATGTTTCTGTTTGTGTGTCTGTGTGAATGGGTGAATGTTTCTGATTGTGTGGATGAGTGTGTCTGAATGGATGAATGTGTGAGTCTGAATGGTTGAATGTTTCTGATTGTGTGGATACATGTGTGTGAATAGGTCTGGTCTGTTGTGGTGACTGACTGGATGCATGGTCTGTCTCTGTCTCTCCTGGCTTCTCTCACACCCGTTACCAACATCGTTTGGAAAGACTTCTGGTGCCAACAGTATCACCTGGCCATGAGCGCTGGAACGCCCTCGTTTACACACACGGTGCGCGCTGAACGCTAAACGCTCTTCAATAGAATCGGCAATTTCAACTAACGATATCGGTAACAGATGTTTGAGGTGGTTTGGTTTGACCGTCCGGCCCTTAGCGCCATGAGGGCAGAGAACCAGAAGGCTTCCTGTAGTTTGTCTGTGGAGCGGGAGGGCCCTGGATGGGGACGGCCCCATGTCGGTGTCTGATCGTCTGTGTGGCACCGCAGTAGGAATGTAAAGAATCTCAGGCCGAGTGAAAGCACACAGAGACGGCCGAGCACACGACCCTCGATCAGAATGGCCCGCACAATGAACAATCATTTTGTGGCACGAAGCATTTGCCAGAAATGGCTTCTGTTTCAACAAGTGGCTGTCCAGGTTGGGGAATTTGAAATAACCTGGTAGGAAACGAATGAATGTTGTTGATACAAAAGTTGAACCTGGTATAATAAACGTGTGCCAGCCATTGGTGTGTGTGTATGTGTGTGTGTGTGTGTGTGTGTGTGTGTGTGTACGGTGTCTGTGTATGTGTGTGTGAGTGCGTGTGTTTGTGTGTGTGTGTAGGTGTGCGTGCATGCAAGCATAGGCGAGCAAGCCTGCCTGCTATGTGTGTGTGTGTGTGTGTGTGTGTGTGTGTGTGTGTGTGTGTGTGTGTGTGTGTGTGTGTGTGTGTGTGTATGTGTGTTGCCTGTGTATGTATTCATGTGTGTGCCAGTGTGTGAGTGTATTCATGTGTGTGCTTGTGTCTGTGCGCGTCTGTGTGTGTCTGTGTTTGTGTAAGACAGCCAGTCAGAAGGGGGAGTGGCTATGAGGTGTAGAGCTGCCCACACACATGCCCCATATTTAGTGATGTTTCAGGGTTATACTGTAAGCATGCCAATCACTGTATCACTATTTGCCTAAAAGGTGTAAATGAGGAATGACATCAGGCTCTTCAAAGTACATCCAAGCCCATTAGGGAGCGAGTGTTTGGGTGTTTCAAACTTTCCGTTGACGCCGCCGTAGCTTAAAGGCGTGCTAATTCCTCCGTTTACGTCGATGTATGCTATGTGAAAATAAAACCACAGGATGTGGGCACCCAGGATTGGCATGAGTGCTGGCACTATAAAACCCAGCATCATTGTATGTACAAGCGTGGAGTTTCTCCAAGACTTGGATGAACCACCCACAGACTTGGGAAGGCTTATGTTTGGCTATTTATCTAAACTGTTGCAAAGCTTTTCTCCGGAGGAAACACTGGATAAAGATATTTAACAAACAGACTCAACAATTACATGACAAACAGCAGGTCATGTTTATTGCAACCGATTATAACACATATACAATTAATTTCCTTTGCCACAGCCAACTCCCAGAATTGTTCCATGTTTTCAAGACACAACAGAGAGATCCGCGTTTACGGAAAACACTTTAAATAAATTAAACATTCAGCGATTCAGCTACCTCACACATCTGAGACCTCACACTAAATGGAAATATTTCCCATTTTAACGTAACATTTTAACCTAATTTAAAGAGCATTACTTTTGCCAAGGGAGGGGTCACTAACACCTTCTCAAATGTTCCCATGAATCGTTATGAGCCGTGACTTCAGAGACCTTGATGTCTCTGTTCCTCACAGAGGGTCAGCTGAATGGGACGTCCCAGACACCAGACAACTTCCTGCTCCGTCTGTTCCAGTGGAAGGTCTCTGAACGCTAGCTGTTGTACACATTCTAAGACAATGCAGGGCTCTATGTGCCAAGAAACCTGCTTCACAATCATGAGCGGTGGTTGAAGTTCCCTGGTGACCGTAGCTCAGCGGCTAACCAGTCCTGGACGGTATCAGAGCTCCCCTAGAGGAGGCCTTCCTGTAGAAGGACCTGGTCCCTTGAGTCTAAGAAAGGAGAAGTAATTCACCACGTCTCTGACCGCACCGCCCAGCGGGTGGACGGTTCTGCCAGAGCTTTGACCGGCGGCTCCAGCGTGACCCTCGGATGACGACCCGACCCCGGTACTGATCTACGGCCGGCAGAAGGTGATTGGTCAGCCCCCCGCCGCTCATCATAACCCCAAAAAGAAAACAACCAAGACGGCGGCGGGTTGCTCGGGGCGGGCGTGGCCCGCGGAGCACATGGCGCCCGAGGCCGGGGCGGGGGCGGGAGGCGGCGGCCATGTTGAGCGGAGCGCTCTGCGGTCCGTCCCAGACCCCGACCTGGGGACTCCCTTTAAAGAGGGAGCGCGTTGGTTCAGCGCCGCGGGCGGGCTAAGCCCCGCGCTAGCCCCGCTGAATGGCGCTGGGATTTCACACAAAGGGCATGATGTCATGAGGGGGGGCGGGGGCCTATTGAGCGCGGGCGCTGAGGCGTGAGGCCAGATTAGGAGACCGCCGCGGCCCAGCGACCTGCGCCTAATCAGGATGCTAACACGCTAACAAACATATCGCGCGGCCATCTGCCGCTGGCGTGATGGCGCCACGTGCTTCCGGCCGGCGCCGCGGCGAACAACAGCGTGGAGCGGAGGTTAGCCTCCGGATGACCTGGAGCGCAGGGGCGGAGCCTCGGAGCGCAGGGGCGGAGCCCTGACGGAGGCCTGGTGGAGGCCTGGTGAAGGCCTGGTGGAGGTCCTGGTGGAGGCCTGGTGGAGGCCTGGTGGAGGCCCTGACGGAGGCCTGGTGGGGGCCCTGACAGAGGCCCTGACGGAGGCCCTGACGGAGGTGTTGACGGAGGTCCTGGTGGACGCCAGGTGGAGGCCTGGTGGAGATCCTGACGGAGGTCCTGACGGAGGCCTGGTGGAGGCTCTGACGGAGGCCTGGTGGAGGCCTGGTGGAGGCCCTGACGGAGGCCAGGTGGAGGTCCTGACGGAGGTCCTGGTGGAGGCTAGGTGGAGGCCTGGTGGAGGCCCTGACGGAGGTCCTGGTGGAGGTCCTGACGGAGGCCTGGTGGAGGCCAGGTGGAGGCCTAGTGGAGGCCTGGTGGAGGCCTGGTGGAGGCCAGATGGAGGTCCTGGTGGAGGCCTGGTGGAGGCCTGGTGGAGGCCAGATGGAGGTCCTGGTGGAGGCCTGGTGGAGGCCAGGTGGAGGCCCTGACGCAGGCCAGGTGGAGGCCCTGACGGAGGTCCTGTGGAGGCCAGGTGGAGGCCTGATGGAGGCCAGGTGGAGGTCCTGACGGAGGCCAGGTGGAGGCCAGGTGGAGGCCAGGTGGAGGCCAGGTGGAGGCCCTGGTGTAGCAGCCTCTCTGAGCTGCCTGGGGAGGACCTTCAGAGGGTTCTGGGGGATCTGCCTCTGCTGGTCCTTTGTGATTGACCCGTTAGGGTATCATTGATTCGGGCTTTAATAGATCATAGACACTCCTCCCCACGAGACACGCCTGACCCTCACCCTGCTGCGTCTGTTCCAGTGGAAGGTCTCTGAACGCTAGCTGTTCTACACATTGTAAGACAACGTAGGGCTCTGTCTGCCAAGAACCCTGCTTCACAATCATGAGCGGTGGTTAAGGTCCCCTGTGGGCCGTGGCTCGGACGTGGCAGCGGCGGTGCAGCATCGCCGTTCTTCAAAGGCTTGCACAAGTTTGGCTTGTCGTCCTTCACTCCACGTTTGATGATCAAAAGAAACCCAGTAACTATGTTAACATTGAAGTGCTGTGAGAAGAAAGACATGATCAACCATGGGTCACCCCCACCCCCCCTCTGGACGCCTCCCCCCCCCCCCCCCATGCAGAAGGCCATTCAGCTCAGAGCTTCAGAGCGACCGTATCAGCACTGGCCTCCACAGACCGTGACCTGGGGTTCAAGCCTCAGGTCATGACATCGCCCCGCGCTAAGACCCGCCTCGGGGGCTCATTGTCCAATGGGAACAGAGGGATCCCGGCTCTCCAAAGACCTTTTTGTTCCATACACTGAAGATGTGCCCTGGTTGTGTTGTGGTCGGCGTGGTGGTGACCGGCTGCCACGCTGACCGCTGGAACGAGAAAGGAAAGCTTTGTCTCTTTATCTCTGCTTTATTCTTTTTTATTTCCCTGAGTCGACGGTTGTTGTGTCGGACGTTTTGGTAAAGAAGTGAGACGGAGTGGGCCCAGGAGGGCGTGGCCATCCCAGAAGGGAGTGGTCAGGCCCAGGAGGGCGTGGCCGTCCCAGCAGGGAGTGGTCAGGCCCAGCAGGGCGTGGCCGGCCCAGGAGGGAGTGGTCAGGCCCAGCAGGGCGTGGCCTTCCCAGAAGGGCGTGGCCGGCCCAGGAGGGAGTGGTCAGGCCCAGCAGGGCGTGGCCTTCCAGGGAGGGCGTGGTCAGGCCCATGAGGGCATTGCCATCCCAGCAGGGCATGGCCCAGAAGGGCGTGGCCATCCCAGCAGGGCATGGCCCAGAAGGGCGTGGCCATCCCAGCAGGGCGTGGCCTAGAAGGGCGTGGCCATCCCAGCAGGGCATGTCCCAGAAGGGCGTGGCCATCCCAGCAGGGCATGGCCCAGAAGGGCGTGGCCATCCCAGCAGGGCGTGGCCCAGAAGGGCGTGGCCATCCCAGCAGGGCGTGGCCCAGAAGGGCGTGGCCATCCCAGCAGGGCGTGGCCATCCCAGCAGGGCGTGGCCCAGAAGGGCGTGGGCGGCTGTGTTACCCTCAGAGAGTGACCTTGTTCCCCCGGCGATAACAGTGTCCGCTTCATTCCAACAATCATTAGATCAATAAAACCGTCTGACGTCCGACCCAGAGTCCTGATCTAAGGATTTAATCCTGTTTTTTCCGTTTTTTTTTTTTTTTTTTGGCCCTCTGTGATCGCTGCTGTCAACAATAGCGGGGGGGAACAAAGGATATATATTTGTTCAGGAATTTTATTGGACAGTTTTACTACATTTCTTAACTAATTGTAATCTAGGCCTGTGTTTGTGTCTATACAGGAAAACACTTACACACACGCACACACGCACACCACACACGCACACGCACACACAGTCAGGACAGGTCCAATGTTATCTGGTAGCGGGCCATACCATTGTGTTGTGCTAGACCGGGGGTGGCTGTCGCTCAGCTGGGGGGGCCTCGGGACATTGTATTTGCGAGGTCAACTTTGTTGAAGTTGGACCAGCTCAAGACCGAGAAGATAACCTCACAGGACAAAATGGTGGAGGAGCTTGGGAAGCTGGGGAAGGGCACAGCCAGCGCTGGAGGACACACACATCAACAGGAAACACACACACACACACACACACACACACACACACACACACACACACACACACACACACACACACACACACACAACCCCCTAGTGCCAAGGAAATTAGCTAGTGTGAATGAAAGGTGGTGAACATAGTGTTAATGTTGCTCTCTCTCTCTAAATATTTGGTGCAGGCCATTGTGATGCTATTAGCTGGTGTTGTGTGGTTGGGTTCTGTTGGACAGGGGGATACAGAGCATTGTTTGGTAGGCTGCTGTTTCTTGGTGAGAAGACTTTATTGTTTAGACTCATTAACTGTATGTGTGCTTTAGGCTTCCTGTTAACACACACACCCACACACACACACACACACACACACACACACACACACACACACACACACACACACACACACACACACACACAACGCACACACACGCACACACACGCACACACACCCACCCATGTGTTAATGTTAACATAGCAGACAAAGTGAAAGGCCACTATGGTCTGGGGAACTGTGCGTGTGTGTGCGTGTGTGTGTGTGTGTGTGTGTGTGTGTGTGTGTGTGTGTGTGTGTGTGTGTGTGTGTGTGTGTGTGTGTGTGTGTGTGTGTGTGTGTGTGTGTGTGCGCGTTTGATTGAGATAGAGAAAGTTTGACAAAGGGATACAAAGGGAATAAGTGGCCTGGCAGATGTGTTTGTGTTTATTTGTGTGTATTTGTGTGTGTGTGTGTGTGTGTGTGTGTGTGTGTGTGTGTGTGTGTGTGTGTGTGTGTGTGTGTGTGTGTGTGTTTGTGTGTGTGTGTGTGTGTGTGTGTGTGTGTGTGTGTGTGTGTGTGTGTGTGTGTTTGTGAGAATGTGAAAGAGAGGGAGAAAGACAGGAAAGAGAAGGTGATGGAAAAGCCGAGAGAGAACCTCTTTCTAGTAAGTTTGTTAACAGACTCAGTCTTCAGTTTCGTTTAATTCACTGGTTCTCAATCTATTATTCCTAAAATATTTTTATTATCCAATTCACCAGCACTAAACTGAAACAATGAAAACCGGGACTGTTAGTCATGAAAGGTATTCACATGCCGCACATACAGCCATACCGCCCCCAAGACTGCCCTTTCCCCGCAATTTGCGAAGCCTTCCCAATGGACTTGTTGGAAACCGAGTCACATAGTTTCACGCCGCATGCTGTTAATGTGGGATTTTGCGCCACCTGCAGGCAACACTAACTGGGCCCTCTTTTTCTGGGCGACTCTGTGAAGACATCGATTCAGCTATCTGCCTGATTATAGACACCAAACATGGGACATACATATGGGAGATGTCCTGAATGAGAAAGACAAGTATTAAAATCCTGCTGATTACCATATTTCAATTTCGACCTAACTTTCTTTCTCCAATCAAAACTCCATCTTTTTTTTTCAATCTGATGTGTCCAAGGAGGATGAGTATCAAATGTGTGTATTTTGAACATGTAGTTATTTAGAAGACCTTTTTGATTTTAAAGAGAGATTTTTTAAGTTTTCCCAAAACCTTCACTGTAGGGAACACTGTGTGTTTTCCTCGTGTTATGGCGCGTTCACATCGCTGGGAATTATGGGGAAAACATTTCGCGACGTCGCAAAGTTCTCGTGAACGACACCTCATGACGCTCTTATGATTCTACTTCCGTTCGGCAACTGGGTCCAGATTTTGATAATAGAGTTGCCCATTTGGTGACGGATGGTTTACTAGTGACGCATGAAAATGGCGGAACATGAAATAATATATATTTTACTCAACATAAAATAATCAACCATCAAATAACATACTTTACAATTGATTGACGTTGTAACCGTCTGTTGGCATCAACTTTGCTTAGTTTTAAACGTTGTGTGTACTGGCAAATCAGCGCTAGATAAGGGCAAGTGTAGCCTCCATACAGTGGCAACACAATGTGCTTCTCATAAAGAAAAGCAAAAGTATGGTAGGTGATAGGCTACAAGGAAATAAAGGCATGCAAACTTGAAACTGATCCTACTAAGTTCTGTTTAGTTCTGACTGTTTTTTATCCAATAATGAAACCCTGCTGTGAAGAACTTTTAGATTCCGAACGCAGTGCACTTGAACGGTCGCTGTCGGGAACAAGCCTGAGCGTGAGCGTCATCACCGACGAGGCGCTTCGTTATTACCAGGACCATGAACGCCCCGTGAGCGTCATCACCGACGAGGCGCTTCGTTATTACCAGGACCATGAACGCCCCGTGAGCGTCATCACCGACGAGGCGCTTCGTTATTACCAGGACCATGAACGCCCCTATAGTTATGATCTCCCATTAACCTAACTAGAAGTGCTGAGCGCTCACACTGCCAAGGTAGTTTCCCTCCGTCTTTAGGACAACAAAAAAAAATCCACTGAATCTCATGTGTAACATAAATACTAATGTAGGTTTAAAACTAGACACATCGTTTTTTGTCTGAAAGGAACAGATTTATTTTTTAGATCGACTACTTTTTCTTTTTACTTTTTGAGATTGCTTTTTTAGGATTACTTTTATATAGACAGACATTTAAAGACATTTAAAAATAAATCTCAAACTCAATACTCATATACTAACAAGTTTTTAGTTTAAAAGTATATTGGTATATTTTGGTTTTGGATAACTTTTTGGGATCTTGGAAAATCACGAAAAATTATCCAAAAATGTAATCGTAAAAAAAAAGTACATAAATGAAACATTTTACACTAAAAGCATTGCAAGTATTTTTTTTATGAACATATCAGATGGTATTCAGCGGACCAATGTTTCAACACTCTCTCTCTAACGAAGCAGCGGCCTGCGGCTGTACACTCTGTTGAGGCTGGACTCCGCTGTAGCCGTGAACAGCGAACAACCTTTCCACGTCCGTCAGTCGGTTGCCACGGGCACGCCCGGTTCGACGCCCATATTCGGGCGGAGGTGACTCGTAGGACGGTTGGGGTTGTGGTGCCAGAGGGCCGCTGAGTGACAAGTCCTCTCTGGAGGGGCAGGGGGGATGTGAGTCACCGGTGGGAGGCCTGGAGACCGCTTCCTCCGCAGGTTCACAGGACCGCGGCCGGCCGGCCCGGGAAGCCAGCTCACCTGCTAACGATCCCCTCACGGACGCTACACGCACACACGCACACGCACACTGGACCTGGACCAGAGAGAGAGAGAATGAGAGAGAGAGAGAGAGAGAGAGAGAGAGAGAGAGAGAGAGAGAGAGAGAGAGAGAGAGAGAGAGAGGGAGAGAGAGAGAGAGAGAGAGAGAGAGAGAGAGAGAGGGAGAGAGGGAGAGAGAGAGAGAGAGAGAGAGAGTGCTGAGAGAAAACGAGAGGAGGGGTCAGGTAGGAGAGGAGCGGTGAGAGTGGGGGTGAGGGGGAGGCTTCGAGGGAGGGGGTGAGGGAAGGAGTGAGGGTGGGAGTGAGGGTGGGGGTGAGGGTGGGGATGGGGGGGGAGAGAGTGGGGGTGAGAGTGGGGGTGAGGGTGGGGGTGAGGCTGGGGGTGAGGGTGGGGGTGAGGTTGGGGGTGGGGGTGAGGGTGGGGGTGGGGGAGGAAGAGGAAGGGCAGCGTCCTCTCAGCACAACGCCAGAGGAGGCACACAATGGAGAGGAGGATGTGTGTGTGTGTGTGTGTGTGTGTGTGTGTGTGTGTGTGTGTGTGTGTGTGTGTGTGTGTGTGTGTGTGTGTGTGTGTGTGTGTGTGTGTGTGTGTGTGTGTGTGTGGGGGTGTGTGTGTGTGTGTGTGTGTGTGTGTGTGTGTGTGTGTGTGTGTGTGTGTGTGTGTGGGGGGGTGTGTGTGTGTGTGTGTGTGTGTGTGTGTGTGTGTGTGTGTGTGGGGGTGTGTGTGTGTGTGTGTGTGTGTGAGTGACTGCAGGCGTGGAGGTAGATGTTAGATGAGGGTGACACCCTGATATATGTCTGCCAATCTGTCTGCCTGATTATCTGCATGCCTGTCTGCCTGCCTGGCTGTCTGTCTCTCCCCCACCCCTCTCCCCCCTCTCCCCCCTCTCCCTCTCACTGCTGGTGGTTCTACTGATGGATGGCCTATTATGTGTTTCCCAACGTCCACACGAGTCACTCACACAATGACCAGGAGGACCAGGATGTAATAAAACATCCAGAATGTAAAAAGCCCTGAGAGTGAGTGGCTGCCCCTGACCCTCACTCCCCCCGTACACAACGCCGCCGCCGCCTGACCCTCGCCCCCACTCCCACCCTCACTCTCCCCGTACACAACGCCGCCGCCGCCTGACCCACGCCCCCACTCCCACCCTCACTCTCCCCGTACACAACGCCGCCGCCGCCTGACCCTCGCCCCCACTCCCACCCTCACTCTCCCCGTACACAACGCCGCCGCCGCCTGACCCTCACCCCCACTCCCACCTTCACTCTCCCCGTACACAACGCCGCCGCCGCCTGACCCTCACCCCCACTCCCACCTTCACTCTCCCCGTACATGCTGCCGCCGCCGCCTGCTAGCGGAGGGCCTCAGTCCGGGGTCCTCTGGTGAGATGTGATCGGAGTCGCGGGGCTGAGGGTTGTGTGTCGGCTGCTCGCCCCTTTATACGACACGATGAACAACGCAGGCCTTT
>NC_044067.1:937468-942468 GCF_902167405.1 Gadus morhua | reverse complement strand
GGACCATGTGTTTCTAGCGGACCATGTGTTTCTAGCGGACCATGTGTTTCTAGCGGACCATGTGTTTCTAACGGACCATGTGTTTCTAACGGACCATGTGTTTCTAACGGACCATGTGTTTCTAACGGACCATGTGTTTCTAACGGACCATGTGTTTCTAACGGACCATGTGTTTCTAACGGACCATGTGTTTCTAGCGGACCATGTGTTTCTAGCGGACCATGTGTTTCTAGCGGACCATGTGTTTCTAACGGACCATGTGTTTCTAACGGACCATGTGTTTCTAACGGACCATGTGTTTCTAACGGACCATGTGTTTCTAGCGGACCATGTGTTTCTAACGGACCATGTGTTTCTAACGGACCATGTGTTTCTTGGTGTTTCAGGGGAGGAGGGGAGAGAAAGGGCTGAAGGGAGAAGTGGGAGAAGTTGTAAGTAGAAGATTATTCTTGATATAAGCTCTACTCACACACACACACACAGGCACGCACGCACAACTCACACACACTAACACACACACACACACACATACTCACATTCACACCACAAACAAACACCTACCCAGACACACACACACACACACACACACACACCCCCCCTGGTGGTCTCAGTGTGATGTGTTTCTCCTCCAGTCGGACAACAAGGGGGAGGCAGGCGTGACGGGCGGCCCCGGTGGCAGGGTGGGCAGCACCCCACACACACACACACACACACACATCAGAACACCTGACCTCTGACCTGACGCACTCTAACCTCTGACCTCTCTCTAGGGTGAGCACGGTCTGTACGGACTGCCAGGACCCAAGGTGTGTACGACGTCATCTCGTGGTTTAGGGTCGTTGGGTAATCAGTCGTTTGTGATCGGTTGTTATGGGAGCGCTGCTGTGTTTCCTAGGTTACGGTCAATTCTCATCATGTAGGGTTGGACAGAACTACAGCACACATACTGTATACATACATCAGCAACAAGGAATCCCATGATGCATTCTGAGGCACCGGTTTGTAGTGTGATGTCTGTAGTCTGATGGCTGCAGTCTGATCTCTGCAGTCTGATGTCTGCAGTCTGATGTCTGATGTCTGTAGTCTGATGTCTGCAGTCTGTAGTCTGATGTCTGTAGTCTGATGTCTGTAGTCTGATGTCTGTAGTCTGATGTCTGCAGTCTGATGTCTGATGTCTGTAGTCTGATGTCTGCAGTCTGATGTCTGTAGTCTGATGTCTGTAGTCTGATGTCTGCAGTCTGATGTCTGTAGTCTGATGTCTGTAGTCTGTAGTGTGATGTCTGTAGTCTGATGTCTGTAGTCTGATGTCTGTAGTCTGATGTCTGCAGTCTGATGTCTGCAGTCTGATGTCTGTAGTCTGATGTCTGTAGTCTGTAGTCTGTAGTCTGATGTCTGCAGTCTGATGTCTGTACTGTGATGTCTGTAGTCTGATGTAGCGGTCTGTAGTCTGATGTCTGTAGTCTGATGTAGCGGTCTGTAGTCTGATGTAGCGGTCTGTAGTCTGATGTCTGTAGTCTGATGTCTGTATTGTGATGTCTGTACTTTGATGTCTGTAGTCTGTCTGATGAGCTGCTGTGTCTCTTCAGGGGTACCCCGGGGAGGCGGGGCCAATCGGCCGGGACGGAGTCAAGGTGAGCAGAGCTCAAACCAACGCTGACCTCTAGATGACCCTGAGGAGGAGGTCCAAACTGACCTCTAGGTGACCTGAGGAGGAGGTCCTAACTGACCTCTAGATGACCTGAGGAGGAGGAGGTGCTAACTGACCTTTAGGTGACCTGAGGAGGAGGTCCTAACTGACCTCTAGGTGACCTGAGGAGGAGGTCCTAACTGACCTCTAGGTGACCTGAGGAGGAGGTCCTAACTGACCTCTAGGTGACCTGAGGAGGAGGTTCTTACTGACCTCTAGGTGACCTGAGGAGGAGGTCCTAACTGACCTCTAGGTGACCTGAGAAGGAGGTCCTAACTGACCTCTAGGTGACCTGAGGAGGAGGTCCTCACTGACCTCTAGGTGACCTGAGGAGGAGTTCCTAACTGACCTCTAGGTGACCTGAGGAGGAGGTCCTCACTGACCTCTAGGTGACCTGAGGAGGAGGTCCTAACTGACCTCTAGGTGACCTGAGGAGGAGGTCCTAACTGACCTCTAGGTGACCTGAGGAGGAGGTCCTCACTGACCTCTAGGTGACCTGAGGAGGAGGTCATATCAGTCCTATCACACACTGCTTGTGTTTCAGGGGACCAGGGGGGACCCTGGAGATGTGATCTCCTCTGGATTCTGGGGCACCGGTACGTTAACCCCTATCTTATAACACAACCGGTACGTTAACCCCTATCTTATAGCACAACTGGTACGGTAACCCCTATGTTATAACACAACTGGGACGGTAACCCCTATCTTATAACACAACTGGTACGGTAACCCCTATATTATAACACAACTGGTACGGTAACCACTATGTTATAACACAACCGGTACGGTAGCACCTATATTATAACACAACTGGTACGGTAGCGCCTATATTATAACACAACTGGTACGGTAGCGCCTATATTATAACACAACTGGTACGGTAGCGCCTATATTATAACACAACTGGTACGGTAGCGCCTATATTATAACACAACAGGTACGGTAGCACCTATATTAACACAACTCCAGTCAGAGGAATAGGAAAAGTGAGTTTATTGATCAGTATATTGCGTAACTGAATACAGAGTTGTTTAAATTGTATCACATCTTTCGTAAAGATATAAATGTTGCACATTAATGTTATAATATAAATACAGAGCATACGAGCATGAGAGTCCTCAGCTCTCCGTCTCCTGTCGGCTGAGTTGACCCGTCGGCGCTCTCGGTCGGTTGGGACTAAAGATGCTCTGATTCTCTTTGGCCCCGGGGTCCGACTGTAGGCGGACCAACGGGCCCCGCAGGAGAGACCGGCCACAAGGGGGCGCGAGGACCGGAGGGAGACCAGGGGCCACCAGGACCCTCGGGGAGACCAGCCGGGGAGTCACAGCAGCTCCGTAAGACTCTCAGATCAGTGAGACAGTCTCTCAGATCAGTGAGACAGTCTCTCAGAGATCAGTGAGACAGCCTCTCAGATCAGTGAGACTCTCAGATCAGTGAGACAGTCTCTCAGATCAGTGAGACTCTCAGATCAGTGAGATAGTCTCTCAGATCAGTAAGACTCTCAGATCAGTGAGACAGTCTCTCAGATCAGTAAGACTCTCATATCAGTGAGACAGTCTCTCAGATCAGTGAGACAGCCTCTCAGAGATCAGTGAGACAGCCTCTCAGATCAGTGAGACTCTCAGATCAGTGAGACAGTCTCTCAGATCAGTAAGACTCTCAGATCAGTGAGACAGTCTCTCAGATCAGTAAGACTCTCCGATCAGTGAGGCAGTCTCTCAGATCCGTAAGACTCTCAGATCAGTGAGACAGTCTCTCAGATCAGTGAGATAGTCTCTCAGATCAGTGAGACAGCCTCTCAGATCAGTGAGACAGTCTCTCAGATCAGTGAGACTCTCAGATCAGTGAGACAGTCTCTCAGATCAGTAAGACAGTCTCTCAGATCAGTGAGACAGACTCTCAGATCAGTGAGACAGCCTCTCAGATCAGTGAGACAGCCTCTCAGATCAGTGAGACAGCCTCTCAGATCAGTAAGACTCTCAGATCAGTGAGACAGTCTCTCAGATCAGTGAGACAGTCCCTCAGATCAGTGAGACAGCCTCTCAGATCAGTGAGACAGTCTCTCAGATCAGTGAGACAGCCTCTCAGATCAGTGAGACAGTCTCTCAGATCAGTAAGACTCTCAGATCAGTGAGACAGTCTCTCAGATCAGTGAGACAGCCTCTCAGATCAGTGAGACAGCCTCTCAGATCAGTAAGACTCTCAGATCAGTGAGACAGTCTCTCAGATCAGTGAGACAGTCTCTCAGATCAGTGAGACAGCCTCTCAGATCAGTGAGACAGTCTCTCAGATCAGTGAGACAGCCTCTCAGATCAGTGAAACAGTCTCTCAGATCAGTAAGACTCTCAGATCGGTGAGACAGTCTCTCAGATCAGTGAGACAGCCTCTCAGATCAGTGAGACAGCCTCTCAGATCAGTAAGACAGTCTTTCAGATCAGTGAGACAGTCTCTCAGATCAGTGAGACAGTCTCTCAGATCAGTAAGACAGTCTTTCAGATCAGTGAGACAGTCTCTCAGAGATCAGTGAGACAGCCTCTCAGATCAGTGAGACAGTCTCTCAGAGATCAGTGAGACAACCTCTCAGATCAGTGAGACAGTCTCTCAGATCAGTAAGACAGTCTTTCAGATCAGTGAGACAGCCTCTAAGATCAGTGAGACAGCCTCTCAGATCAGTGAGACAGCCTCCCAGAGATCAGTGAGACAGTCTTTCAGATCAGTGAGACAGTCTCTCAGAGATCAGTGAGACAGTCTTTCAGATCAGTGAGACAGCCTCTCAGATCAGGGAGACAGTCGCTCAGATCAGTGAGACAGCCTCTCAGAGATCAGTGAGACAGTCTTTCAGATCAGTGAGACAGTCTCTCAGAGATCAGTGAGACAGTCTTTCAGATCAGTGAGACAGCCTCTCAGATCAGGGAGACAGTCGCTCAGATTAGTAAAACAATCTCAATCTCATTGGCTCAGTTATTACATTTTCAAAGGAATTTTTTAAGACGAGGCCAAAAACATAATAACCAGCAAATAACGTAATAAGTAATTACATTATTGGCCCAACAACTTTATTATTACGTTATTTGATGTATTAGATTTAAATTATTACATAACTCAGTTATTACATTATTGGCCGTTATTACCTTATTGGTTGCTACAAGGTATCTGAAGGTACATTCAAGTTTCAAGATTCAATACTTTATTGCCATACAACATTACATACAAAAGGATCAATAAAGCCTAATCTAATCTAATCTATTCTAATCTATATAACTCTGTACAAGTTGCTAGGGATTTGTTTAAGCTTGTTTAGCTTGTTTAAGGT